>NW_027331954.1:3260865-3560865 GCF_048418815.1 Hemitrygon akajei
GATGATTTGCTGGTCTGGAGTGAGACGTGGGACGTGCACCCTTTGGCTGTGGGAAAAATGTTAGACCAACTGTGAATTATATTGTGTTATAATCCCATACTCAGAGCACCTGACTTTTCCAAACCATTCTCAATAGCAACAGATGCTAGTGACGAGGGTCCTGGAGCCGTATTATTGCAAAAATGTGCGGATGACATTGAACACCCAGTGGCTTATTTCTCCAGGAAATTTAATGTGCTCCAGAAAATATATTCCACTGTGGAACAAGAGTTACTGTCTCTTATTCCGTCTCTGCAAAATTTCGAAGTTATGATTTGTCCTGCCCAGAAACCACGGATAGTTTACACAGATCATAATCCGTTAGTATTTTTGGCTAATATGAAAAATAAGAACAGAAGGTTGTTAAACTGGAGTCTGAAATTGCAAGAATATGATCTAGAAATTAGACATGTCAAAGGTACGGACAAAATTATAGTCTATTGTTTATCTAGATGTTAAGATTGAAACTCTCCTCGTTTGGCTAGGTTATTTGATAATTACTCATGTATTGTTTTAAACTCTGTAATACACATATAACCTTAAATTCTCCTCCGTAAGAATTTCTTAAAAGGACGAGGTGTTAGGGGTCACCCTAGTTTGGAAAGGGGTGCAGAAGAGACCCTATGAACTGTGCTGCTATTAGGAGAGAGAGGGGGAGGGGTCCAGCGCAATGAGAGAGAGAGAGAGAGAGAGAGAGAGAGAGAGAGAGAGAGAGAGAGAGAGAGAGAGAGAGAGAGAGAGAGAGAGAGACAGAGACAGAGACAGAGAGACAGAGACAGAGACAGAGACAGAGAGACAGAGAGACTGAAACTGCTCGAAAGATTGATGTTACGGTTCCTCTGCTGATTGTTAACCTTTCACAAGGTTACTTGCCTGCTTGTACGGTTTCTGCATAAAGTGATTTGAGGAGCATGTTGATGGACATCTGATGTCCAGCATTTGGAGATGAGAATCAGATCCGCTGGGCCAAAGCCATACCTACCACGAGACACACACTGTGTCGGACACTGAAAGAGCTTTGTGCACCCACGTGAAGGTGGGGTTTGGAGGATCGATTCGGGGTATTCGATCAATGGCTCACAGTGCGAAAAGTGCGACCGGTGGGGAATTATTTGTATGTCCACCCTTGCCTTTGTGATAATTCTACCACTGAAGAACGGTCGTACGTATGATGGTGATAGTCGGTGACCACAACAAGACATCACAAGACAACGGGATAATCGACGGCATAGTGTGTGTAGTGAAACTCCAAAACGGCCACTGTTGAAACTTACACAGGAGCGATGCCGAACCGAAGTGTTGCCGGCGGTCCTCCTATTCGGGCGGACGTAAAGAAGGCCGATACCTTCTGATACCAGGTTCGTTTAAATCGAGGGCGGGTTGCATTCTGAAAGGGTCCGGACAGTGCCGGTGCTGTAAGATCAGTCATTTGTGGTTCCACAAGCTGGGAGGAGCGGGATGGTGAAGGGCATCTGGCTGGGGTTGTGTGTAATGGTTATGAGTGGACTTGTGTGTGGAGTGAATGGTGAGAAGGGTGTAGGACTTCAGGCGGGGAATGTTGTTGGCTGTATGGTTTATACTGCATTTGTAGGGGAATGGGAGGCTGAGTCCCAGAACACTTAGTGGAGAAGTTGTGGAGGCAGATGTTGTAAAACCTCAGACAAATTGAAGACTCAAAAAGATGAGCAAGGTTCGACTGGATTCCTAAGCTGCGTATACTTCAATGCAAAATGTATTGTATGGAAGTCAGATAGTAGTCGTGAAGATGAGGTATCTGGGTTAATAACAGAGGCAATGTGTAGTGAGGAGAGGCTGGCCATAGGGCAAAATTGCAATCAACAGGATTAGTTGCAACTTAAAAAGGTGGACGAAATCGAAAAGTGTGAATACAGGAAGTGTATGGTTATAGTTGGATACAAGCAGTATATGGAATAAGATAGACGGTCTTTCAGCACATCACCTCATTGGCAGGTATGATGATGCAGGCGTCACAGAATCATGGCTGAAAGAATATTATAACTGGGAGCTTAATGTCCCAAGTTACAGCTTGTTTCGAAAGGTCAAGCAGGAAGGTACAGAGGTGGCGTTGTTCCCTGATTTTAAAAAAAATGTAAATGATTTGAAAGAGGTGACATAGGCTCGGAAGGTGTTGAATCATTGTGGATAGAGCAAAGGAACTGTCAGGGTGAAACGACCTTAATGGGAATCACCTACAGACCCCCGGATAGTTGTAAGGATGTGCTGTACAAATGATAACGGGAGATAGAGAAGACATGCCAAAAGGGCTATGTTACAATAATCATGGTCACTTCAATATGCAGGTTGATTCGGAAAATCAGATTTGTGCTCGATTCCAGAAGGAGAAATTTCGAGAGCAGCAACGAGAATCTTTTTTTAAATATATGTAGCAGCTATTGGTTGAAACCACTAAGGGATAAATTATTCTGGATTGGCTATTGTGAACTGAACCAGGATTGATAAGAAACGTTGAAGTAAAATAACCCTCAGCGGCAAGTAATCAAAATATGATTCGCATCACCTTGGAATCTGAGAAGGAGAAGCTAATGTCAGATGTATCAGTGTTACCGTGGAGTAAAGGGCATTGCAGAGCATGAGACATGAACTGGGCGGAATGGATCGGAAAGCAACACTGGCAGGGATGACGCCTGGAAGCAAAGGGTGGAATTTCTGGAAGCAATTCAGAAGGGATAGGATCTTTACAGCCCAAAGTGGAAGAGGTATTCCAAAAGAAAGATAACGCAACCATAGCTGTCAACAGAAGTCAAAGTCATCATAAAAGCCCAAAAGAGGGCACATATCAGAGGGAAATTAGAGGATTGGGAAGGTTTACAATAATCAATAGAATGCAACTGAAAACTATTAGGTAGGTAAATGTGAAATAGGAAAGTAAACCAACAAAGAATATTAAAAAGGATATGAAAAGTTTCTTCAGATACATGAACTGTAAGAGAGAGGTGAGAGTGCATATCAGACTGCCGAAAACGATACTGGGAGGCACTAATGAGGACAACAAAATGGCGGACGAACTGAAAGTGTGACGTGATTCATTTTGGTAGGTCAAATATGATGGCAGAATATAGTATTAATGCCACTCTTGGTAGTGTGGAGGAGCAGAGAGATCTTGGTGTCCGAGTCGATAGGACACTCAAAGCTGCTGCGTTGATTGACTGTGTGGGTAAGAAAGCATACGGTGTATTGGCCTTCATCAACTGTGGGATTGGGTTCAAGAGCCAACAGGTAATGTTACAGCTATATAGGGCCTTGGCCAGACCCTATTTGAAGTATTGTGCTCAGTTCAGGTCGCCTCACTACAGGAGGGATGTGAAAACTATAGAAAGGGTGCAGAAAAAACTTACAAGGATGTTTCCTGGATTGGGGAGCGTGGTTTATGAGAATACTTTCAGTGAACTTGGCCTTTTCTCCTTGGAGCGACAGAAGATGAGAGGTAAACTCACAGAGGTTTATAAGATGGTCAGAGGCATTGATCGCGTGGATAATCACGACTGAAATGGCTAACATGAGAGGTTACAGTTTTGAGGTACAACAAGATGAGAATATATTTCGCCTTCAGATTAGTGTTCACTTACTGAATAAAAAGTAACTTTATCAATTAGATCAAATATTGATTAATGAGTTTGTTTACTTTCCTCTGTCGGTGTGATTCCCGTTATAACATTTACTTTACAAGTACCTGAGCTATTTATCCTTTTTGAATGATGAAAATCCCTTTAACATTGAAATAACTGGATGTGTTTTTTTCAGCCAAGTGACGCTGATGGGAGAATTAATAGCATTCACATCAGACATTCACTGTTTGTGATATCAGCCTCACAATCTGCCTCTCATCTGTAACTTCTCATTCGTTCATAAAGGATCATTGCACTGCAGGATTAGAACATTTATTGAAAGGCTTTGCTTCTCCTGAACGAAATCATATTATTGGGGACACCTCTAATGCATATCAGCCAATCAAGTGGCAGCAGCTCTGTTACTTTAGTTAAAGAATGAAGGTCAAGATATTATTCAGACCAAACACAGAACTAGGGGCAACTGTGATCTCAGTGACATTGACCGTGGGCTGATTGATGGTGCCAGACGGTGCAGTTTGAATCTCTCCAAAACTGGTGAACTGCAGAGATTTCCACGCACAGCAGTCTCGGTTTACAGAGAATGGAGCAAAAAATAAAACATCCAGTGAAGGAGCGTCAGTTCTGTGGACAGTAACGCCCCTTAAATGAGAGAGACCAGAAGAGAATGGGCAGACAGGTTCAATCTGACAGGAACCCAACTAAATGTGTGTTACAGCGGTGGTGCGAAGAAGAGCAACTCCGGACACGTAACATGCCGAACGTGGGCGGGATACACTAGGTTAAGACCACGAACATGCAATCAGTGGCCACGTTATTAGGTACAGAATTAAGTGCCCACTGAGTGTCGACTTCGATATTTGTAACAACATGCACGCGCGCGCACACACACACACACAGACACACACACACACACACACACACACACACACACACACACACAGACACACACACACACACACACACACACACACACACACACACACACACACAGACACACACACACACACACACACACAGACACAGACACAGACACACACACACACACACACACACACACACACACACACACACACACACACAAAACAGCAGAATTTCAAACCAATATTGAGCCGGTAGAAATACTGAAAACACTGCTGTGACAAGTGTACGTATTCAAACACCATAGAGCTGCCCACCCAGGACAGTCACTTGTGCTGAACTCCCGGTTCTGTTCCCAGCGAATCTGAGCACCAAACAGACCCACTGCAACTTGATGAAGTGCTGAGGATAACCTGCTCCAGCACCTGAACTTCCCCTTAATCAGCACAAATCCACACTCTCCTCGCTGGCGCCTGCATTGAATCACACAAATACTAATTCAAACAGATGGTGCCTAAATGCCTTTTTGATGTTTACTGCTCAGTATGTCCTGCTTCCTACCTTTCAGATCGGCTCCTGATTCTGTTACAACCCCGACCGATGTGAAACTGCGCGATGAGATTTGCAGGCAAGTAAGCACAGTCCGGTTAAAGATCACGCTTTGCTGATAATTATTAACAAAACACACAGCTTGATCAGCGGATCTCTCCGTGTGCTGTCCTTGGAAGCCACACGTGTCGTGCTATATAAACAGAACAGTTGGGACAGGTTGCCGTTGTTTATTCGGTGCCAGTGTCAACGACAATGCTGCCGTTAACCCTTGGAGTTGCACTTCAGAACACACACCGTGTTCAAGCGGCCTCCTTGTGCCTCTGGCCAATAATTCGGTTACATCACAGGCCCCGTCGGTGGGGGAAATCGGTTCACAAACGTTCCCAACTTCCCTCGGAAGGAATATGAAATAAATAAGAAAGCGGGACATTTGCTCTGTTAGGTCTGACCGGAATGAAGATAGATGCGGTGCCTGCCGGGTTAAAGCCCCCTCGAGACGCGCACCACCTCTAGTGGAAGGAAAATAGCTCTCGCGTATCCTTCATTCATGGTCGGAGGGTCAGTCCGTTAGCTGCCGGTGGACGCGTGCGCGGCCGATAAAGCGTCACAGCGCGAGCCGGGCAACATGCGTGTGCATGTACAACTGCGAGAAGCGTCTGCGGGCGACGAGAGTCGTTCAGCGGAGCGATGGGGATACTGCTCGATGATTGACAGCCAACGTGTACAGTGATTGACAGAGAGTCTCGTTGGTGAGTGACGGGCAGTCTGCCCAATAATTGACAGGAATACTGGCCAATGATATAATTGGTTACTTCCAGTGATTGACTGAGTGTCTAGCTTGTCAGTGTCGGCAGTTTGTCGGGGGATTGACGGGGAATCTGCGCAGTGATTGACTGGGCGACCTTCCAGCGATTGACAAATAGTTCGCCCACTGACCGACAGACATACTTCCCTGTGAATGACAGAGAATCCACACAGTGACTGACAGACGGTCTGTTCAGTGATGGACAGGAAATCTGACCTGTGATTCACAGGGAGCCCGCTCAGTGATTGATAGGATGGCAGAAATTAAATGGAGACTTGCATAGCAACAGCCTGACAGTAACGCGTGCGCGCGCGCACACACACACACACACACACACACACACACACACACACACACACACACACACACACACACACACACACACACACACACACACACACACACACACACACACACACACACACACACACACACACACACACACACACATCCTTGCGGATCAAGCAATATTTCTAGAAGCTGACAGAGAATCCGCCAAGTAATATGTTGGTGATAGTTGTTCAGAAACTGTTCAGAAAACTGTGCTGAAAAAGTTGTTCAGCCGGCCAGGTTGAACTCCCCCACGATGATAAGGAGGGCATCAAGGTGGCCGGTGTCATGCCTGCTGATTATGGAACTCAGCTCCTCTACTGCCAGGCTGACACACGCCTGAGTTCGACTGTATACCAGTACTACGATGATAGCGGAAACTCCCTCGGCTGATAAAATGGACTGCATTTGACTGCTAGATTTTATTTGCCACAGGAATTCACCTCTGTCCTTATATTCGGAGTCTACATTCCCCCCAGCGCTAATGCTAAGGAGATGCTCTGTGAACTGTACGGGGCTATTAGCGAACTGCAGAACACACATCCTAATGGTCTATTTATCGTCGCCGGTGATTTTAACCACGCGAACCTTAAGTCAGTGATCCCTAAATTCCATCAGTATGTGGACTTTGCAACGAGGGGGGGAGAACGTGTTGGACCTGGTTTACAGAAACATCCCCGACGCGTACCGGGCTGAGCCCCGCCCCCACCTTGGTTACTCAGACTCGTCAGGCGCTCCACGCCAGTTCAGAAGAAGGTGAAAACCTGGCCAGCAGGAGCCATCTTCAAGACTGCTTTGAGCGCACTGCCTGGCACATGTTCAGGGAGGCTGCAACCGATGGCGACTCTACCAACTTAGAGGAGTACACAGCATCAGTGACCAGCTACATCAGCAAGTGCATTGATGATGTTACTCTGTCCAAGACCATCACTATACGTGCCAACCAGAAGCCATGGATGACCGCAGAGGTGAGTGCGCTGCTGAGGACCCGTGACTCCGCCTTCAGAGCAGGCGACAAGGTGGCTCTAACAACAACAAGGGCCAGACTGTCCCGAGCCATCAGAGGGGCAAAGCGTACACACGCCTAGTGAATCCTCAGCCACTTCCAGGACAGCGGCGACACGAGGCGGATGTGGAAGGGCATCCAGGACATCACCAATTACAGGACAACATCACCTGACTGTGCGGGTGATGCCTCCCTTCTAGATGCGCTGAATAACTTCTGCGCCCGGTTTGAGGCGGAAAATGAAGTGGCTGTGAAAAAGTCCACCCCCTCCTACAAATGACCAGTTGCTGTGTCTCAACGTGGTCGACGTGAGAAGAACCCTGTGCAGGGTCAACCCACGGAAGGCTGCTGTACCAGACCACATCCCTGGTAGAGTGCTCAGAGGATGTGCAGACCAGCTAGCAGATGTTCTCACTGACATCTTCAACATCTGCCTGAGCAGCGCCACCGTTCCAAAGTGCTTCAAGGCCGCCACCATCGTCCCCGTGCCGAAGAAGTCTTCAGTGTCCTGCCTAAATGACTACCGTCCCGTTGCCCTTACATCCATCATCATGAAGTGTTTCGAAAGGCTCGTCATGAGGTATATCAAAACCCTGCAGCCCCCCTAAGTGGACCCCCTGCAGGTTGCGTACCGTCTCAACCGCTCAACAGATGACGCATTGCCATCACCCTCCTCATGGCGCTAACCCACCTGGAACAAAAAAGACACATACGTTCGGATGTTGTTCATAGACTTCAGTTCAGCATTCAACACAATCATCCCTCAGAAACTGATTGGAAAGCTGAGCCTACTGGGCTTGGACACCTCCCTCTGCAACTTGATCCTAGACTTCCTGATTGACAGACCTTAGTCAGTCCGGATCGGGAGTAGCATCTCCAACACCATCACACTGAACACGGGGGCCCCAGGGCTGTGTGCTCAGTCCACTGCTGTTCACTCTGCTGACCCACGACTGTGCTGCAACACACAGCTCGAACCATATCATCAAGTTCGCTGATGACACCACCGTGGTGGGTCTCATCAGCCAGAACGACGAGTCAGCTTACAGAGAGGAGGTGCAGCGGCTAACGGACTGGTGCAGAGCCAACAACCTGTCTCTGAATGTGAACAAAACAAAAGAGATGGTTGTTGACTTCAAGAGGGCACGGAATGACCACTCCCCGCTGAACATCGACGGCTCCTCGGTAGAGATCGTTAAAAGCATCAAATTTCTTGGTGTTCACCTGGCGGAGAATCTCCCCTGGTCCCTCAAAACCGGCTTCATAGCAAAGAAAGCCCAGAGGTTTCTCTACATTCTGCGAAGGCTGAGGAAAGTCCATCTCCGCCCCCCGCCGCCCCATCTTAATCACATGCTGAGCAGCTGCATCACTGCCTGGTTTGGAAATTGCACCATCTCGGATCGCAGCACCCTGCAGCAGATAGTGAGGTCAGCTGAGAAGATCAGCAGGGTCTCTCTTCCTGCCGTCACGGACATTTACACTACACGCTACATCCACGAATCAAGCAGCATTATGAAGGATCCCACACACCCCTCATACAAACTCTTCTCCCTCCTGCCGTCTGGGAAAAGGCTCCGAAGCATTCGGTCTCTCACGACCAGACTATGTAACAGTTTCTTCCCCCAAGCTAATAGACTCCTCAATATCCAGAGCCTGTTCTGACACCTTGCCTTATTGTCCTGTTTATTATTTATTGTAATGCCTGCTCTGTTTGTGTGCACTTTACGCAGCCCTGTGTAGGTCTGCAGTCCGGTGTGGCTTTCTCCGTGTTAGTTTTTTTTTTAAGTAGATCAGTCTTGTTTTTTTTTACAGTGTCATGTAACACCATGGTCCTGAAAAATTTTGTCTCATTTTTACTGTGTACAGTACCAGCAGTTATGGTCGGAATGACAATAAAAGTGACTTGACTTCACTAGACGACCTACGTTTATAATGTGATTTGTCACATCACAGAATTCAAGCGGGCTCGTGAAATTTCCATCAGTGCTCTCTCTTCACCTCGACATCTTACAGCACATCAGCCCAGTTAACACCGTCACGAACATTACGATCCCTCACAGGCGAATACTCGCTACCAACTCCTTCTGGGCCTAAAAGGGTTGCGAAGCCTTTCTGTACACAGTCCCGTGAAGTTACCCCTCCTCCCGCTCCCTCAGCGCCTGCGACAGAAGCCTGCGTTAGCTCCGAAAGACCGCACAGGAGAGTGAGGTTTTTTGGCCGGGAAATGATTGTAAGCACCAGTGGGTCTCCCTATCAAAGACAGGTCGATGGAAACGAAAGGGTTTGGGATGCTCCAGGATATGAACGACCATGACCCAGGCCAGATTGTGGCGAAGGGAGAAGCTCCCTCCAGGACTCTCCCAGAACTCCATTCAGTGCCAGCTCCAGGATACACTGAGTACCATCTGCGACTCCAGACTCGACAGGAGGCTGGCCATGTCCCCAGGCTGATCTTGCTGGGTATCTTCGCCTCCTACCGATAGACAGGGAGACAGTGCAGTGCGAGAAGCGCAGGGTTCGGATGCAGGGAGTATGATCCCTTTGGACAGAGGGAGCGAGGGTCACGTCGGAGGGTGGCTAAGGTGTCGTGGAGGCGGGAAGAAGTGCAGGGGCAGAATGTGAAACTCTCCATCAGATCGATTACGATGAAGTGGCTGTTGCGCATGCGGCTGTTTGATAGCGCGGTGTGTATCGATTCGACCTCTTGCGCGTATGAGGCGCTGTCTCCGCGCGGGCTTTCCAGTGTCCGTGTTTTTCGTCTCGGGTGGGTTTGGTTCGTAGCTCCCACGCTGTAAATTGCCCACAGTATTCCGTTACTAACCTGACTCAGTATATGAGTTTCATCATTCTACTCTGAGCGTTCGTTACAGCAGCAGTCCGTTGTGGTCATAGAGACGGGGAGTGAGGATGAATATCGCGAAGAACGGTTGAAGAAAGTGAAATCAGGGATACGGTGTGAAAGGACACGGGTCAAGCAGGCGGGGGTGGGAGAGATCAGCGAGATGACACAGGGTGCTTGTTTCAGAGGGACTTTAGAATGGAAACGCTGTAATCCCAGAATGCCCTGCAGGAAGGAAAGTCCTCAAACCGCTCAGTGCATTTATGTATTTTCTGACTCATATTTCCCTACCTCATCCCAGTCTCTCTCACTCTCTCTTTCTCTCTCTCAACCCACGGTGTCTATTTCCGTCCCCAGCTCTCCCGCCTCTCCGTATCCGCCAGTCCATCCAACCCCTCCGTCCACCAGTACCTAAACCTGCCTCTCTCTCCCTCCATTAACTCCACAATCCCGGTCTCTCCCTTCCACCTTTCCTTGTCAGGAATTTCTCTCCCTACCCGCCGTCACTCCTACCCTACCCATCACGCACCCCCGTCTCGGGGTCTCCGCTTCCGAGGTCTGTTCTAATCTCTTTCCTCAGTCCGATTCCCAAATATCTCTCCTCACCTCAGATCCCTCGACTTCCTCGCATCCCCACCCCCTTGTCTGTCTCCAACCCCTCGATCTCTCTGAATTTCACCGGTCTCAATTCCAGACTCTCCCCCAGTCCCTCCGCCCCAATTCTCTGCCTTATCTCTCTAACCTAGCTCTGTCATACAATTCTCCCTCTGCCGTTTCTCCTCTCATAGAATCTCGGCTGCGTCTCTCTCTCTCTTTCTATCCCACTCTTCTCAGACTCTTGCCGTCGGCTCTCTATATTCCCCAGTCTCGTTATACCCCCCACCCGTATCGCAAATTCTCTCTATCCGGTCTCTCCGTAACAGCGGCCTTTCTTTCCCAACCGCTCTCTCTGCCAACTCCAAACCCTCGCCCTCCCCCGGACTTTCCCTCCGCCATTCTGCTTCCCATCCTGTCACTTCCTCGGCCCCCGGTCTCTGCACAGCTCCACTCTCAGTCGGGTTTCTCTCTCCCGGCTATCCCCCTCCCGTTTTCTCCCGACACCAACCTCTCGACTCCGATCTCTCTCCATATCTAATGTCAGTCTCGAACCCCCGATCTCTCTCCACACCAGACTCCACGACTTCCCCGGCATTTCTCTACCGTCCTCTTTCTCTCGCTACGTCACCAGTCTCTGTCCCCGTCTCTTTCTCCCCATTCCTTCTCTCCCGTCTCTCTGGCCAGCGTCGACTCCTTACCGGGATAATAACTTTCCTCTTCATTGACTGCTCATGGAATGTCATGGATTGGAGATAGCGTCTGAACCTACGTGTTTTAGAGTTGAAATAATAAAAATAAAAAGAAAATTCTGGTAAATGCAGATTCTCTGTACCTCACTGATCATTATTACGAGGGGTGATTGTTGTAAAAGCGGCGTCCATCATTAATGTAGTCCCCCCCCCCCCCGCCAAAAGGACTCGTCCTTTACACTGTGTTACCATCGGGAGGGAGATTCATTGTACTGCTACGGTAAAGTTAACAAATTTCACGACGTAAGCCTGTGATATTGCATCTGTTTCCTATTATGATTCAGTTGCAGCGGGGATGTGTCAGTTTGAATTAGTTAAAAGTATCTCAGAACCTCGTGAGACGAAGGGCTGTACTGTACTGTAATACTCTATGATCTATGCTCTATTTAGTGTACCGTATCTCACTATTTAAGTCCAGTTGATTAATTATTTAAAGCTATGACGCCTTCCTTTCCATACTACTCTCAGTGCTCCTGATAATATTGCAGGATCATTTCACAACAATAGGACATAAATTTTAGTGGCAGCCACAGGATGATATCGATAGTTTTGTTTGAAAGGGACTCGTCAAGTACTACGTAATGAGGAATTGTCCTCGGTGTTCCGACTACGCTGGTCATGCGGTATGAAGGGAAGTATCTGGACAATCAGGAACATCAGTGATAGTCAATATGGGCAAGTGCGTAGTAGGTCATGTCTAAACAAACTTAGAAACCTTTACGACGTAGTTACTAGGAATGGTGTTGACAGCAAGGCAGTGGATGCCGTCTACAGAGACTAAATCAATGAGTTTGCAAGTTTCTGTATGGGAGGATGCTCGGGAAGGTTCTGTCGCTTGGCTTTATCGATGAGGTAGTAAACTGGATTAGCCATTGGCTGTGTTGGGGAAGCTAGAGTGAGGTGATGTATGGTTGTCTCTCTGATTGGAGGCCAGTGACGAGAGGATTGCCGCAGGGATCGTTGTTGTGTACGTTGTTATTTGTCATCTATATCAACGATCTCGATAATAATGTCGTTAACTGGATCAGCAAATTCCCCGAAGTCACCAACACTATGGGTGTAGTCGACAGAGAGGAAGACTACCGGAGCATCAGGCGGGATCTGGACAAGTTTGAGAGATGGGCTGAACAATGGTAGATTGGATTTAGCCCAGAGAATTGTTAGGTGTTGCACTTTGGCAGGACCAGCCAGGGTTGGTCTGACACAATGAGAAATAGGACACCGAGGAGTTCGATCGAACAAACGAATCTGGGAATGCAGGTCCATAATTCAATGAAAGTAGTGGTGCAGATAGACAGCGTCGTGGTGAAAGAAGCTTTTGACTTCATAGGCCAAACTACTGAGTATGCGAGGTAGGACGTTATGTTGATACTGTTTAAGATTTTACTGGGGCTTAATTTGGAATATTGTATGCTGTTGGCCTCAACTACCTGCAGGGATGATGTAAATAAGTTTGAAAGAATACAGAAAAAAATATTACACTGCTATTGCCGGGACTGGTTGTTTTGAATTGAAAGGAAAAATTACACATGTTAGCACTTTAATCCGAGCGGGTAGAAGACTGAGCGGAGATTTCATAGAGGTATATACCGTTATGAGGTGTTTACAGAGTGCGAATGCAAGCGGGTTTTCTCCACTGATCTTGGGCGAGAATACAACTGGAGGTCATGGGTGAAGGGTGAAATGTGAAATGTTTCAGGGAAACATGTGGGGAAACTTCTTCACCCAGAGGGTCACCAGAGTGCACACAGCGCTGCCAACGCAAATGGTAATTGAGATTCCGATGTCAATATTTAAGAGATGATTCGATGAGCACATGGTTGAAAGGGATATGGATGGCCATAGTCCATGTGCGGGTCGATGGGAGTAGGTAGTTTGAATAATTCCTCACGGACCTGACGGACTGAAGACACCGTTTCTGTGCAGTGGTTACATCTGGCTGTCTGACTGTATATCTGGGTTAGCACTTTAGTGTTTCACAGGACCGACGAATCTGGAAAGTCGTTGATACTGACCGATCCCTCTGTCCTTGCGCACACTGAAGCATGGAGACTGAGTAAAATGGATGGTTATAGCATGAGAAGATGAAAGCGCAGATGTGAGATGATAAAGGGAGTATCCCGCCACACGTAAGGCGGTAAAGACAATAGTTGCGGGTTGGGGGTGGGTGTGACAGTGGTCCCAGCACAATGAACAGATCTGTTGCTTCAGCGGTGGGAATGGGGATCATTTCTCCCGATACTATACAACAAAGGGTTCATTTAATCCGAATCCTATCCTTGGTCGGAAATTGGAGGTCAAAGATCCTGGAAGTCGTCGGATGTGTGGGGACGTCATGTTTTAATTGTGTTGAATATTAACTCGTGGACAATACTCTGCTTTTATGCGACTCTTTGTCTCGGAGTCTAAAGTCGTTATTAAGTGTTGTATGATTCCAATAATAGATGCTTGTTAACTATTGAACAAATAAGAGCATGTCATTTTATGTGATGTTTTGACAATATGAATGCATTGCAGTTTTAAAATATAGCACGAGGTTTCGACATAAGTGAATTCAATTGAAAGAGAAAGAGAAAGATTACGGCCATGAATGGCTTTATATAAGTTGTGTGTTTCTTTTCTTTGAGTTGGGATGATTGAATTAATCTTCTTTTTCTCTATGCACGCGACGAAAAATTGTATCACCTTGCGAGAAGTGATTTCCAGGAAGTGATGGAAATTCGAAGGCTGCATATCTTTCCGAAAACCTATGAAGTGCTGATGTATGCTGGCCTCAGCTCTCCACATCTCACTCTCCTAAGTTCTTTAAAGTACGTGCTGAGGCCTTTTGCTTTGCAAGTTGTGTATTCTCCAATTGCCTGCGATGGCATTGAAGGAAGACGAGAGTCAGCCCGGATGTTTGCTTTGCTCTCGCTGCGTTTTTAGTTTGTGTAGTTTTGTATGTTTCATTGATTAGTAATTTCAGAGATAGACATGGATTTCATACCGGCCATGTGGACTCAGAGTTAAATGTTTCGAAGTTTGAGCGTATCTACACCCGATACGATAAAACCACGATTTAGAATTATTGGGATAAATTGGTGTGTACTTGAATTGGGAATTTGGAATTGTGATATTGCAAAGCTGGTTATTTTACTGAGTGCCAGAAGCTGCTCTGAACACTTTTAAATGCTGGTTTTAAGTTGTAGGTCTCCATTGGAAAAGATTGTTTTGAGGTCATTGTCGCATTTCCCTTGTAATATGTAAATGGCAGCTTAGATAACGCGCTGGTGAAGTCAATAGCTCAGAAATTTCTTACGTCATCAGCCCTAATTCCATAAATTATCCAGCTGCTGCTGTGTTGTCACATTAAATCGATTATTTCCCTCAGCCATATTTCACTGAATACTGTAACTGCAGAGTCCAAAAGTGGTAAAATGTCCCAAAATCTCCACCCTCCTAGCGGGACGCAGCTGCACGCTGTCTTCCAGCCAGTATTCACTCTATCTACTACATTATCTGCCTTCTGTTAGGAAGCCAATTATGAATCAACGCAGGATTACCTAGATCCCATGCCCCCTGACTCTCTGAATTAATGCACCAACATCGACTATTCAGATTCTTTTGTTGGTCTTTTTTTCACTTCTACAAATAATTCAATCTGGCTCATATAGGACATCATACCTCTCAAAGAGCCACGTTCTCTCCGTAGCCAGACTACATTTCTCAAAATACTCATAAATTCCCTCTTCAATTATCCTCTACAATAGCTTACCCACTACTGATGAAAGACTCACTGGTCTATAATACAACGAGTACCACTATTATCTTGACTCAACAAATGAATAACATTTGCCACCCTCTACCAGTTCTACTTCCGAGGCCAGGGAAAAGACAAGTATCCTGTCCACAAGCTCAGCAGTCTTCGCTTCCCTTCCCAAATCATCTGGACTATATCCCCTCCAGCACCGGTGACTCATCTATCATAGTGTTTTCCAAGTTTCCAGCGCATCCTCTTTCTTAGCGTCGGAATATTCTAAAATATCTACCTTTTTACTTTGTATTCAATTTCATCAATTTATTCAGTGAGGAGCTTCACTGCGTTCTTCGACCCCAGACACAAGTTTTCCTCTTTTACCTCCGATCAGCCCACACTCTTTCTAGTCATCCTCCTGTTGTTCAGACGGCAACACGCCAAGGACTTCTCAAGTTCCCTTCTAACTTTTATAAGTCCATTGTTAAATTCTCTTTTGTTTGCATTGTGATCCTCCATAACCCTACCTGATCCTTTCTCCTTAAAACTTATGTACCTTTCCTTCTTCCTCTTTACGAGTTGTTCCAACTTTATTGACAGCCAGGATTACTTTATGCTATCATCCTTGCCCTGCGACAATCAGGCAAGCCCTCACTGAACCCCATGTCAGTGTTCCCTAAACAATCACCACACATCTCTTGCGCATTTCCCTGAGTACATCATTTCCCAATGTACGTTCCCAAGTTCCTGACAGGAAGCAGACTTCCAATTAAACACACTCCATGCTCCCCGGTCCTAACCTTGTTCAACGTAAATAGAGGGCAGATCTGCCCTATTGCTCTGAAATGCTGACCCACCGAGAGATTTGTCACCTGATACGTTTCCTTATCCAATATTACATCCGGTATGGACTGTTCGCAGGACCGCCTGTCTTCATATAGTGACATGAATCCTTCCTGGACACAAGTGAGAAATTATGCCATACCTAGACCTTTTACCCTGGGAAGGTGCCAAAGAATATTGTGGAAGTTTCAGTTACTCCTGCCAATAACATTGCCAATGTCCAATATCTGCTTCCCAATCGGTTCTTTACCGTTCCCGTTGTATTTATTTAGTTCATCTGGTGGGCGGTTGGATAGAATACTCCAGATGGGGTGATCGCGTCCTTCATGTTTCAGTGTTACTCTCACCATATATTAATAAGCAAACGCCCCACGTTGTCCTTCCTTTCTGCAAGCGCGATACTATCCCTGGTTTGCCATCACACTCCCTTTGCACTCTGTTACCCGACCCTGTCTATTTTTCAACATCCAAAACAGGGAGCGTCCTGAAGTCATCCCTGCCCTTGTGACAGTCGAGCGTGTGTGATTGATTGGAACATACTTCAAACAATGTAACAATCAGGCCAGCAGCATTGAGCAATTGCTATGCTACCTACCTGAACAGTATGAATTCAGCAATCTTCCACCAATTCTGCAATTTCCGGTTGACCAGGCATATGATGGTTTGAATTTATGACACATTTGCCAAACCTGTTCATTGTAAAACGGCTTTATTTGAAAACTCTGAATTGTCATTAAACGTGGGCGTTATCTACACAGATGGCCATTTAATGTAAACACATACCTCATTCCATTCCTCAGTTCTTCTCTGAATTTCCTCTGTGTCAGTGTATAGATACACGTATTGGTGCACACGCTGAGAAGCTGCAGCATGTAGCCAAGTTGCTGTAGGATGTATACCGGGGAACTCAAATACCGGTCCTCGTAAAAATAGTTTTGCCTCTGCCATTTTAGGGTATGGGCGACAGAGGGCATCCAAAATAATATGAAATTAGCTGATATAGCAAACAACAAAATCATCGATTTTCTGCGTTTTTCCACCTCGGCATCTTTCTGATTGTCGCTGCTTTGCCGAAGTCTTCTACGGACTCTATTTGCCACAACGATATGTCTTACGGTTAACCCGTTAAACACCAGGATTAATCCAATTGGTACCATTGGTGTTAAAATACTGAGCAGTAATTGGTATCCTCTCCACACGGGTGAAGTAGCGTATTCATATGTGGCGGTGCACCGCCATGGCGTGTTATCAATTATGACGTAAGGTTCAACGGCAAAGTAAAACGGAACACATTTCCCACAGGTCACTAGAACCACGGTCACAATCACCACCGTTGCTGTTCTCTCGGTGCAGTATCGCTCCTGCAGCTTTTGACAACATATTGCGATGAAGCGATCAAATGTAAAACTGACCGTAAACCAAACAGAACAGTCCTGAGTCATAGCCACAAATACAAGAGTCAGAGCGCATACAGGAGTGATGAGCAGGGACCTGGAATAAATGTAGATCATGTTGGTCTGTTCCACTAAAGCAACAACGATAACCACCATCAGATCCGCTGTTGCCATTCCAACCAGGTAACGGGTGATGCATTTGGAAAGTCCGCATTTTCCCCGGGAAAGGATCACGATCGCCGTTAAATTAACTACAAGAAATTTGGAAACAAAATAGAAATATGGTCAGCTCCCAGAATGCCCCATTCTACCGATGCTTTGCAGTGTATGGTCTGTTTGGAATTGGAAAGCGGAAATCCAGCCGCTGCACTCCGGCTGCAAGACAATGACAGGTGTGAGTGTCAGTGGATTGGCGACATTTTGACAGTTTAGAGCAAGGCATCCGGGTTCCACGACTCACGTACCGGTGAGCAGTCGATCGCTCCTGTAAACAACACCATTTCCATTATTAGAGGTTAAGTAGCTGAAGGGATTGTTTGGAGCGGTGGTAAAGTGGAGTCAAGGAGATATAAAGCACGAGTTCTCATTTACGGACTTACAGAAGAACAGATCTACGTGTAGAAAATAGACCGGACAGTCATTACAATTAGCTGCCGCGTTGTTATAAGGGCGAACTGTCTGCACTTATAGAGACTCAGGTTTAGAAAAACAGAGACCAGCATCACTTCAGAAAGCCTAGCGAGGTGAAATTATGAAGCCACGACAATACTGGCACTAACTTAATTGACATAAGAAAAAAACACTGCTATCGAAATATAGAAAATGTAAATAAAACCATCGGATGCTTGAATCCTCAATTTTCGGAAACGCGTTTCAGCCGGTGGTAGCATCTGTGCTTAGTAACAGTGCGGATACCGCAGCAGAGTAACAGCAAGACAACGACACCATACATAAAGTAAACAGCTCCGGCATCTTACCGGCGACACCCACCGCTACAAGTGTGGGATAGAAAATGCCCGCGATGTAGTAAATCGCCGGATATCCCATATTCCGTCAGAAGCAGCGTTCAGTTGTACGGAACGTTTCAGCTGCTCAGATGGACTGGCGATCGGTTTCGCAGACTTTTATTGAGGAGAGAGTAATTCCACTGAGGCAATTAGCGTGGCTATCACGTCAGGGATATTAGTGACAGCCAACTGCACAAACACTTACGTTAAACTATTTTTACTCACTGTTCCCATGTCACGAATTTGACTCCTCAAGGGAAATTATAATCTATTTACTTTTGAAAAATATATGATTCGCATTTGCCATGTTATTTGCCGTGATACTTGACTTGAGCTATTTAAATGGGATATGTTTTGAATATCTGTGTTGCATTTAAATTAGGCATTCATCTTGAAGTGGATTTATTTTGTAACATTTGACGGAGCACATTCACTTCTGAAATTGAGGGAAGGTGTTTGTTCTGGCAGGTGAAATGGAGAAAACTTCTTTATTAAAGGGAAACATTCGTTCATCTTTTCTTTCATTCGTTCCAGTCATTCCGGGCGGTCTGAGTGATGGAAATCTCAGTGACAGCTGACACGTGTTACAATAAAATACACTGCACTTATTCCTGCATACACTGTAAAAGATCCACGGCGATATTACAGAGACCTGTGATCAAAAACTGAACGTGTTGTCAGGAAATTCGTGAGGACTGTGGACAGTTTGAAGAACAATGTTTTCCATCGCACACATGGGCCGTTTGGCAGGAACCTGACCTCTGCCGGTGAATGACCTGACCACCCCACACCCGTGTCGGGAGATGCAGTCTATTTAACTTTAAAGATATTCTCAAACCTGCCACAATTCCACTACTCTTTCCCATCCATTTGGTCTTTGAACAAAAGTAGCAAGTGGAATTTGTGAACTGTCCGCAGGTTCCCAGGCTGTTCTATTACATGCCGCGAAGTTGTATTCTTTATCTCCTGATTTACTTTCAGGTATACTGCCTTTCGAGCGTCACTATGAATAGGTGCAGAACAGCGGAAGTGTTCATGCTCACCTGTCAATCACAGTTCTTGCTGCGCTTGCAGTTCACCACTTCGTGCCTACTGTGATACACGTAGCGATAAGCGGCTCTTGGTTTATTGGAGAAAGTCTCATCACTCTGTTTCCAGTGTGGAACTCGTACTAACGTGCGGCCCTCGGTTGACTCCAGAAAGTGTCACCTCTGCCTTCAAATTCATCCTTCCAAAGTGAATCACTCTGTAACGTTCCAGGTTGAGTTCCATCTGTAACTTCTCAGAGCTGCTCTGCGTCCGATTGCTGTCCTGTTGAAATCTGTGACAACCTTCCATACTCTCCATAATTTCACCAACCTCCACATCATTGAAAATACAATAAACTACCCTTCCACCTCCTCGTCCAAATCGTTCGTAAAATCACTAAAAGCCGGGGGACTCAAAACAGAGCTCTGCAAGACTCCACTGGTCACCGGCATCCAGGGAGTAAAAGCTCCTACTACAGTCCTCCTTTACCTTCTTTGGATGCTACGTCCGAATCCATCAGCCAGCATTCCCTGGATACCAAACCTGCTGACGTTATAACTGTTCCTGCCATGGATAACTTTAACGCCTCGTTAAAATCAATTCATATCAGATCGATTATCACCCAATTTATTTCTAGAAGCCCACGCAACAAATACGGTATCCCATCTGTTTCTCCCTTGCAGAGTCTCCGCTTTTGCTCAGGCAAGTGCAAAGATGTGAACTATTCTTATCCTCCAGTTACAAACTGGAAGTGGTTGCCCAACTCACTGAGGGAGCAACTGCTCCTTCATCCCATTACCATCGATTGCCTGAAACGTAAATCTATGAGGATCGTCTCATCTCGGACCAGCGCATCCCATTGACAATATGTTTTCTGGAACTCGGCTACTAGAAGATATTGACTGTCTCCAAGAGGTCTGAGTTGGTTAATATGATACCAACTCAACTTGTTTGCAACGATCTGAATTCCATATACTAATGGACTGGTTCTGTCCCCACCAATCGCGAAGGTGTAAAAGGGCTCAGCTGATGCAATGACATCACCTCCTTTTGTCCTATTTCCAACGCCCGCGGTTTAGTTTGCACCTCGAAATAAGCCTCTCTCTGCCGTTTCTTCCGTCACGTATTATGGGCCGTATTATGTTGGGCCGCCTTAATAGAGTTAATTAATTGCTGCTTGCATTTGTCCTTTCCAATGTTGTCATACTCGACCTGTGATAAATCTAACCAAGCAGGAATACTAACTCTTTAACTTTTTTACCCAAATCTTTAAATGCAGAGAGGATGCTTCTGTGTTGATGACTATCATAAGAACATAGGGTAAGACAGTGATCCATGAGCCGATTAGCCGTTTTAGACAACGTTGTCTCTAAAGTCCAGTTCATCCGTTCAACAATCGCACTGGATTGTGGTCGATAGGCGATATGGAACCTCTGTTTTACCCCAAACAGTGTCATTAGGTTTTGTGTCACCTGTGTGGTGTAGCGGGGACCATGATCTGATTCTAGAGCTCTTGGCAATTCCCAAAGGGTAAAAACTCTCTTGGGCAAAATGCTGCCTGTGACGTCAGCGTTCTGCATTGTCCAGTTGGGAGGGACTCGCTCCACTTGGTAAACACATCCACTATCCACATCGAGGACCTGGTTCAGTGCTCCAAGGGATGGAAGCGAAGATCCAATAGAATACACATGCAGATTAACACATGGTCCTTGTACACGGCATATCTTAAAATAATTCTCTAGCCGATTTATCTGGGTTATCACTGGGCACCAGTCAAACGATTATTACAGTCATGTACATCTTCCCGCAATTTTGGTCACCGACATAGATTTCTTATCTGTTCCATGATTCTGCATGTTTCACGATGCCCAGAAGTTTTATGGCTCCAGTACGTCGTCTGTTCCAAACATTAGTAAATCTTCTGAGCCATGGTAGGTAGCTCTTCGACTTATAAACATTATGAGTTGTTCAAAGGTATAGCGACATGATGAATGTTGCTGAGGCGTAAAGGTAATGAGGGGTTAATGGTCTTATCTTAATATAGGGCGTGGGTGCAAGAGCCACCGTCGGTTTATCTTCCATCCCTCCTTCTATTTCTCCTCCTTGCTCCTTGATGCCCACAAATGTCATGGTGCCAATAGATCATCTGGTTTCTTTCTCGATCTGGCATCTCTAATCCACCTATTCCGTGCCTGTATCTCTCGATATTCCCCACATTGTTCAGAATCATCTCCTCTTTGTACCTTTGCTAAATCCTGATCCTGTTGTTGTGTCATGACTCAGTCTATAGGTGTACGGTTTGTTGGTTTCTCTGTCATCCCGACCTCCGCAACTCGATTCTATTTCACCACGCAGCTTGATTCTAGTTTGTCTAACTCACCGGCCTTCTTGCTCACTTCCGTGGATGACTTTAACTGAGCCTTCAGATATTGTTTAATCCTTCAGTTTTTTCCCTTGCATTCATAAATAGTTACTTCACCAAGGGAGCTGATGTTACGGGTTTGCCATCTATTAAGCTATAACCTCTAGCTTCCCATGACGTAAATAATCAATTAAAGCACATACGCATGCAGTGAATGAATGGAGATGGGTCATGTCCAATCATCAGAGTTTAGTTTCATTCGGTATTTTGCTCAGCTTAGAAGTAGTGAGTCAGAAGACTTGTTCCTGTGCTCTGATTTTTCATGATTCCAACATGTGCCGGTGATGTGTTCACATTGTAATATCGATCTATTCATCAATCGCTGTCCTTACACCTCAATACATCTCGTTTTTCTGCCCTGATGAGAGTGATATGGGACATTGTATCTAGCAGCACAGCAGTAACCTCTACCGTCCACCATGTCCCTGACAAGCGAAATATTCCGGGTTGTGCTGTGACGTAATTAATGACGCCAGTGTCTCAGCAGTTCATCATTCAGCCACGTGCTGCAATGTGGAACTTGGGATGATGCTGAGAGTGAAACTTAAGGTTCCCTCGCTTTCCTGCTCGCAAACTCTGTGTTGCACAGAACAACGTAATATTTTTTTTATCAATAAAACATGCATGCAATCTTGCAGACCAGCCTATGCTGTCATAAGAACATCCAAATGAATGTTATATTGTTTCTAAGAAGGACATAACGGGAATAAATTCCAGTGCATACTGAGGAATATGTGACAGGATCGGCAAACACAAGATTGCAGACATGCACGGTGCAGGTAGCACTTTAGAATTGCTGAGACGAAATATACTCAGATAAATGATGCTGGAACATGAAAAGCGCTGCCTCGGTGGGTCTAATTTCGATCAATTCATCAACTGAATTACGCACTTATTTATTTAAATTAATGGATTTATTTAATTTGATCATTTTCATTCAACATTTTAAATTTTGTTTTGCCTAACCACAGAAAGTTACAGATCAGGTGCTGCTCAATTGGCTCTACGTATTTGAATAACGAATTGCATGCAGAATGATGCCGGGCTGTGTGGCCAGTTTACCATGTGACTCTGTGATGCTGAATGTACTGCTCGCTACAACAATCATTATTCATTAGTGTACTGTCCGTCTCACAATTTTAGCAAAATAAAATGCAGAAGATTCCTGTTCTAAAAATAGCTCAGGGAATAGAATGTCTATTTAAGAGTATTTACTAGCGTTGAGGAAAAAATGGAAAAGGAGGAGAAAATTTATAGTCGCTCACACTCAATCAGAAGCTGACTGGCACAGGACTGAGACGACACACTTAACTCCGGAGCAGAGACTGACAGATACGGAATGAAAGCCACACTCTCACACTGTAACAGACACTGACAGACACAGAATGAAACCCACACTCTCACACTGTAACAGACACTGACAGACACAGAATGAAACCCACTCTGTCACACTGTAACAGACACTGACAGATACAGAATGAAACCCACACTCTCACACTGTAACAGACACTGACAGACACAGAATGAAACCCACTCTGTCACACTGTAACAGACACTGACAGATACAGAATGAAACCCACACTCTCACACTGTAACAGACACTGACAGACACAGAATGAAACCCACTCTGTCACACTGTAACAGACACTGACAGATACAGAATGAAACCCACACTCTCACACTGTAACAGAGACTGTCAGATACAGAATGAAACCCACATTCTCACACTGTTACAGAGACTGACAGATACAGAATGAAACCGACACTCTCACACTGTAACAGAGACTGGTAACGATCAGAATGAATTTCTTAGACTCGCTCCGAACCAGAGAGCGACACCTACAGAAACCCAAACTCTGAGACTGTCGCTGGGACTGATATCTCCACTGGACAATTAAGAGTGCAATATTAGCCACCCCTCTTCACATTCACCTGCGACTAGCAACTACAGAAAGCAACAGACACCCCCTCATTATCCTACTGAATGTCTCCCGTTTCTTGATTGTCTCTACACTGCTGTCGCTCTCTCTCATGTTTCTGTATTTTATGTGAATTGCATATCAACTCTCTCTTCATTTTCGGCGGGAAGCCTCCTGCATCATGAATCAGTTTCTCTCTCCGGCAGACTGGGCTATTGCTCTCTGTTCGCCCAACTCACTGTTCTCTCTTTCATTCTGCTACGAATATCTCTTGTTTCTGCAACTTGACCGCGCTCCTGCTTTAATGTCTCTTCTGTTTCTTTCATCACTTATTCAATATGATGTCTCAGCCGTAAAGTACCGCGTTTAAGGCGAACAATCAGGGGAGCGAAATGTGTGTATGTGCTGATAATGGTTTCTAATTGACCATTATTTTGTTGGTGTTATTTTTTTCTTTTTTTTTCGCGATCTTGCATTTATTTCTACCAGGACACTGCGGAGTTAATGCCAAGTACACGGGTAAAAAAAAACAAAAACAAAAAACAGGTGTGACAGTGAAAATTGCAACAAGAGAGAAAGAAAGAAAGAAAGAAAGAAAGAAAGAAAGAAAGAAAGAAAGAAAGAAAGAAAGAAAGAAAGAAAGAAAGAAAGAAAGAAAGAAAGAAAGAAAGAAAGAATGCTGAAAACATCGATTCCGGAATGCTAGTGGAAAGGGAACCGCAGTGAAAGATTGTGCTTGGAAGATGGGAATAGCCGTGACCGCTGCCAATACGACTGTGGAAAAGTTGTCAATAGAGAGGCTCATGGTGCTTTTACAGGTTTCATTACACAGTTTGGTTGAATGACACAGCGGAATCCGAATGAGGTAATGCCAATGGTATTATGTCTTTGGGTTACATGCCCACAATATTTGCACCTGAGGCACTGCCGGTGATGTAATTTGTTTGTTCAATAACAATGGGCAGAGGTGGGACCTTATCACTGGGGATCGATCCTCTGTATAAATCAGAGCGTGTTGTAGTATGTCAGGCCAGAGTGTATTGCGGAGCTGTGGAATTCAGAATAATAGCGTTCACTGCGGCGATCAAATGGGATATCCAGTAATCTTGCGGATAGAAGACATTTACTACCCTGTTATTTCAGCCGTTGGAATTCCCGGTAAGCCGCTGTCACTCCTGCAAACGATGTTCCAATGTGCTTCTCTCGCTATGTGTTTCCACAACCACATGTCCAGTCCCCGCGTTTCGGTCGTGGACGGAAGGCGCTGATAATATTAATCCCGTTGCTTTCGTAGCAGGTAGCGTTCCATATTGGAGCCGAGATGCTGCCTTTGACTGGAATCCTCTCCGCTGCCTCGATGTTATGGAATAATCGTGAATCGAAATGTCTGCACTGGAGGATACACTGTATATGTGGGAAACAGCCGTCCTTCTGTAGTTCTGTCCATAGGAATCGCTTGTTAATTGCGTCACTAGGTGATAGAACAACGTGAATGTTTAATTTAGAAATGTGAGCAGAGGGACCTGCAGATGTGGATTTCGTTTTATTCCTGTGCTGCTCAGAGCCGGTGACGCTAATGTTTAACGTCCATCCCTCACTGCAGCAGAGGAATAATTTAAGCAACAGTCCTCTCGTCGGTTACGTCGGGTAATAGAATTAACCCTTTTACAAACCTCGCGGCAAGTTGTTTGTCGCGCCGATAATGCACACAACAGCTGCTTCATCTGTTCTGGTTTCGCTTTCCACCGTTTGTGGTAGAAAAAGAAAACACAGGATCTAATGTGATTCGATCACACGGCTGCTCCATTTCCCTGACTAGTCAGCAACTTCTGTGCTTCCTTCCCTCTCTTTTGCAGTTAACCTGGTGGCGATTGTGATCCTGTCCCGGGGAAAGTGCGGTCTCTCCAAATGTGTCACTCGCTACCTGCTGGGAATGGCAGCGGCCGATCTCCTGGTCGTTATCTCTGACCCCCTGTTGAACTGGGTCGTTTTTCTACACTTTAGGTTTTCTTTCCTCTATAGGACTCCCTTTTGCAGGGTCGTCCGTTGCCTGCTTTTAGCAAGTACCGGGGTCTCTGTCTGGCTGACAATCGCGTTCACCTGTGACAGATTCGTGGCCATTTGTTGTGAAAAGCTGAAAACAAAATATTGCACCGAACGAACGGCGGCTGTGGTTATCGGGACAGTGAGTGTTCTGGGTTGTTTAGAATGTATCCCTTTCTACTTTACATTTGAACCTTCGATGATAATTAATGGAGTATTATATGGTTGTATCACTAAAGTGAACTTCCATATGTCCCCCACTTGGGGTGCATTTCAGATGATTCACCGAAGTTTAATGCCTTGTCTCCCGTTTGTTCTGATTTTATTGTTCAATGCTCTGACAGTGAGTAGGATTTTGTCCGCCAATAAAGTCCGGATGGGGCTCCGGGGCCGCAGCGACGGAAAGAATGAGAAGGACCCGGAGATGGAGAACCGAAGGAAATCGGTCGTTTTACTGTTCAGTATAACCGGTAGTTTTGTATTACTGTGGTTAACACTGGTGGTATTTGATATCTATCGTCGGGTTGCAAACATCCGTTACACGGACGCGGATCCCATTTATATCGCAGACTCCACGGCGACGATGCTGCAGATCCTCAGCTCCTGCACCAACACATGTATTTACGCCGTGACGCAGAGCAAGTTCAGAGAGGAGCTGAAGAACGCGGTGAAATGTCCGCTGAAACTGTTAACCAAATTTCTTAATTCATAGAGCGACCAGCTGGTTTCTGCAGTGGAATTAAATGTATCACCATTTCCCTCCATAAGCTCTCCGCTTGCCGATACGTAGAACCACGGTTAACAAGTGAGCGCTCTGATGTACGCACGCAATCAGTAGTGATATATTCCACACGGTCTCTGTCCCGTGCAGGTGAACTTCGTTCTTCATTAGATTCCATTAGATGTAAACGTCTCCTCAGCGTATATCATCCAGATGGATGCTCTGTGGAACTCTGGAACTTAAATAGTAATCAGAATGAAAAGGTTGTGATAGGCGGGGTTGGGAACGCTGACTAACTCCCACTACACAAAAATTCCCGCAATAGCGTGTTTCCCGAACAACCTCCGAGAACAACGTCCAGCTCCTGACCTTCACATGAGGTTTAACTCCTGAGCCCGGCTGAACCACTTCGGTTGACAGGATGAGGAGCAAAGTCGGCTTACCATGGCTTCAGACGGATGGGGCTTGTCAGCCGGGGTTGGCACTCATCTTGTAGACGGAAAATTCTGTTCTCAAACCTACGACAAGCGTTTTGCTTCCTCGGATTTTGTTTTGATTTCTGATAGACTGCTTGAAGGTGGATACAAAAATAATTTCATAATACGGGTATCACGTAGGTATTTGAAAAAAAAAGCTTTTTATTGAATATAATGTGTTTAATTGCAGAATGGTGCTGATGCTTTGCAATGGCTCAACTAAGTTAAAATATTTTGTTAATGAGTTTCATTTGTACTCAATGTCTGAGGCTTCTCGCTTAAGTGTCCAACAATAATTCACCAGCACTGATGGATTCCAGTTTCCCTGGTATCTTTGCTCCATGACCACAATGTCTTGGTGAAACCTTTCACCATGCTCGTCACTAACAGCACGATGATTTGCCGGGAAGAAGTCAAAATGGGAATGCAGAAAATGAATCTTTAGTGAGATGTTGCCTTTCATAGTTTCATATGCTTGAAGCATGCTTTCAACCAGTTGCATGTAGTTTGGTGCTCTGTAGCTGCCGAGAGAGAAAAAAAAACAAATTACTTGAATGCCTTCTGTGTGATTTTCACCAATCCCGCTAGAAATTCTTGAAATTGCCTGTCATTGATCACGTGTTTGATGTGTGGACCAACAAAAATCCTTTCCTTTATCTCGACATCAGATATTCTGGAAAAAAACTGTCTCAAATATCAAATCCTTCATAGAAATTGTTGTGCCTGGTGATAGCAAATTCCATCTTTACAGTCCTGAACCCAATAATTGTTACTTAAACTTGCCCTGCCATGCAGCAGCCGCGCCGCCTCAGCGTGCCCCAGCATGCTGGAACAAGCTCGGAAACTTCCCAGCTTACATTGTAGGCAACATTTTAATTGATTTGAATTATGAATTAAAATAATAAACATACGTTTATTAAAAATGGTGCGTGATAGGGAAATTTCATGGTGATTTTCATGATCAGTAGCCCAAAATTCAAAAGATACACCTAAAGGTATTCAGGAAGCAAAATCTTTGTTGTACAATTTTATCTTGACGGAGTACATAGAAAACGTGAGAAGGATGATGCCGGGTCTTGAGGGCGGGAGTTAGAGGGGAAATTTGAGTAGGTTAACGTTTAGTAGGTTCGGATTCCCTCAAGCGTTGGAGGAAGAGGGAACATTTTTCGGAGATGTTCCAATATATGAAGGGTATAGATAGCGTAAGCACTAGCGGGCGTTTCCACTGAGGTTTGACTGGATTGAAACGTTACGGAAGAAAGGTGAAATATTTCAGGGCAATCGGCGCGCAGCATCTTCTTGAGGCAGTGAGATTGTGGAAAGTGCTCCCAACGGAAATGCTGGAAGCAGGACCGATTTCAACATTTTAATGAAAATTAGATACAACTTGAACAGGAGGGTTATGGCTGGCATGGTCCCGATGCAATTTCCACGGGACTGTGGAGTGGATCAGTTCGGCACTGACGGATGACCAGAAGAGCCTGTTTCAGAGCCGTACTCCTCTATGATTCTCTGCTCTCTGATTCTGTTAGCAAATGAACTGCGGGATGTCCTCCAGAGAGGTAAAGGTACTTCCGTCAGGCTGGGTGCGACGTGCTATCAATATGCGACCATTGACCACTTCTCTTATAGTCTGTTGTAGGCAGAAAAAATTATCGCATTTTCTGCAAATCTGGCCAGTGAATTAAACAATTAATTATGAAAACAACATTTAATATCCCAAAATGCAAATTGGAATGAACTTCTAAAGTTTGCGCCTCCTGATTTGGCCTTGAGTAAACACAGAAATTCCTTTGAATGAATCCACGAGGAACCGGCGCGATGCTGGAGGAACTTATCATGTCAGGCACCATCTGTGGAGGAATATGGACAATAGTCTTTTCGGGTCGATACTCTTTATCTTGAACCTTCATGGAATTCATGGTACACAGATCCTCGGGGAGGGCATCGCTGCGCGCATGTGACCATTTTATTCTCATGCACGCACAAAGCGATTCGACAATTAGTGCCGGACTGCTCCCTCATATACCATTAATCCCCTCTCCCCGACACGCAGATATTTGAGAAGTAAATGATGCTTTCCAGCAACTTAGTAGTGTTGTGTGCATCGTCACTGAGACCGGCTTGTTAGGGAAGGGTGAGAGAGACTCGTCTAAAGACAGGGATTCCAACGGCCGAGCTCCATTTCACCATAAACGATGCGCCTCCACGGCTGCGATCCAGAGACCTTTGTCGCTCCACAAACACACGCGCACACATCTTCCAGCAGCTGAGCGCCCAATTGCAAATTTTCCAATTTCCACAAAAACTTTCTCTTCCCACTTTTTGAAAGGTAAACTCATCTTTTCCCCTCCCAGTACTATTCAATTAAAGGGCGTTCCATTTTCTACCCTTTGACAGTTCCCAAATTTTTCCAGTCACCAAATTCTTATCCTTGTTCCTCGGTGTCACCACTGTTCCTTCTCAAATGCGCGGGTACGCAGCTGCGCCATAACTGAAATGGGTCACTCCGTAAATATTTTTATTTGAAATCTTTGTTAATATGATTATGAAATACTCAAAAATAACTGTACTACCGAATATAATCCATAAATGTGCTAAATACGAAATGTACCACAATTACATCGGAATATTTTAGAGCTTGAACTTACTTGCATTGTCATTGTTTCAAGTTACAATTTTGTCAAAAATGGTCACAATAAAGACAGAAACCACTAACGCCGTTCAGTCAGAACATTTCGCTTTGGCATACTCCCTGTCAGATAAGACAGCCTGACCGCGTTTACTTGTGTTGTGTGTTATATTTTGTCATTATTTGTCTGTTAAATTTTGTCATTGCTCGACATGCATATTACAGATTTTTAAAAATGCATTTAAAGTGCCGTGCGCATTCCAAGCCGTGTAAAAATGTTCTGCTCAGAGCGATGGTTTGTCCACGAAGCAGGAAAGGAAAACAGCTGGAAAGTTACTGGGTGCGGGATCCTGGTTTCAGAATCTGACCTTGCAATCGAATAATAACTAAAACCTTCGGAACGAAGGGTAGATGCGCACTTCAATTACACTACCTCTCTTCTTGGAGATACCGCGCTTGGAGTTCTGTGAAGAGTCTTATAGGAAAGGGAGAAGAACGCTGAAAAGAGTACAGACAGTATTTACAAAGATGCTGCAGGGACTCCGAGGCCTGAGTTACGCGGAGAGGTTCGACCGAGTGGCATTTTATTCCTTAAGGCAGGTGATTGGCGGATGTCTTAATAGAGGTGCATAAAGCCATCATAATGTATAGATATGGTTATTCATCTCCGCGAGTTTGGGTAATCGTGATCAGAAGGGTGTATTTTTAAGATCAGAGGGCAGCAGTGTAGTTGCATTCGGACCGACGTCTTCTCACACAGAAGTTGCTCTGTGTATTGACCAGCCTGATAAAGGAAGTGACGATAGAGAGTCATTAACAATATTGACAGTTGGACAAATGTGAAATCCTCAGAGAGATGTGATCCAAACGCGAATAAGCGGGACCAGCTCTGATGTCCATGCCTCTCGGCATGGAATTATGGGCCGAAGTGCCCGTTCCTGTGCTCGATTATTCCTGGACTCATCGCTGCTGCATCGGTGAACGTGAGGAGATAATGTAGCAGGAGCTCGCGTAAAGCGCCTCATTCAGCGGTCTCGTTTTCAAACAAACCGCATAAACACTGGAATTCGTTTATTTCCTCTGATAATGTCCAGCAGAGATGAACGATAAATTTATTTCAAGCAAACAAATAATGGCTGTATTTTTATACAAAATGCGTTTGATGTTCTTTGTTCTTATTTTTGGTCTTTTATTTTTGTTTCACTGCAGCTAACCTTGTGGCCATGATCATTCTCTGCCGAGGAAACTGCGGTCTCTCCAAATGCGTCACGCGCTACCTGGTGGCGATGACTGCGGCTGATCTAATGGTGGTGATTATCGAAGTCATGTTCTACCAGATGTGTCAAGCATACGCATTTTACACAGCCCTGGACACCGCTCCGTTCTGCCTTGTCCACTACCAGGCCGTTGACTGTAGCGTGTGCTTTACTGTCGCTTTCACTTTCGATCGCTTTGTGGCCATTTGCTCGACTAATTTTAAAGCAAAATACTGCACACTCAAAATTGCAGGTATGGTGATTGGCGCAGTGTCTATCGGTTTCTTTTTTAAAAACATACCATTTTATGGCATATACATGGAAAGAGCAGCGTTATTGGTGAGCAGTAACTGGGTCTTTTTCGATAGGCCCGTAATTCCTTTCTTCCGGTCGTTTGAGGGGCTTTATTGGGTGGACCGTCTGTTGAATCCGCTACTTCCGTTCTTCCTCAGTTTGACCCTCAATGCTCTGACCGTCAGACAAATACTGGCGGCGAGCAGGGTTCGCAGGAGACTCAAGAGACAGGGAAATTGCGGGAAACAGCGTGATTTAGAGTCGGAGAGTCGGAGACAATCCATCATTCTGCTCTTCACTATGTCGGTGAGTTATCTTCTCTGTTGAGCGACAACCACTCTGGTCTTCATTCTCATGCGAAGCCTCTACAGGGACCTGGGAATGTCTATTAGGCTTTACTAGGCACAGTTTTGTGGTTTTGTGATTCAGAATTTCAGCAGCTGCTCAAATACATTTGTCTACGGGGTGACCTAGTCGAAATTCAGAGAGCAGTTGACAGTTTTTCTGCTCTCCCCTGCTAATTTAGTTTTGAAATGTTTTAGAAACTATTCTGCTCTGATGAAAGCGTCGAATAAATTTCCAAATATGGAAATAAACGCACAACTGCTTTGCGAGCAAATTAATAAATGAAACTCCCGCAAAACGTTTCCGTTTTCAAGCAGTACCTGTGTTTCTAACAGATATGGTTTCCCTTTCTTTCAGTAAAGTACTCTCCTTTCCTGTTAAATTATTTGGTAATTTTCCTTCAATAAAATGCATTTTACCTCGCACATTAAATCACCTGGGTATCCAATACTGACAATACATCGATCCATTCTCCAACTGTGTATTGCCTCCCTTTGGAGCGATAATGCAACGGCAGCCGCCCCCAACACCCATTCCCTTCCCCCCCCCCCCCCCCGGTTCGGTGTTTTCCCTGTAAGTAATGTTCCAGTTTGCCTACTGTATAAGCATGTTACTGGGAGATTTGTTGTCCTTGTTCTGTCTGGCGGAAGGTTTCAGGTTTCAGCACGAATAGACTCACGCACTATAAATGAGTTATAATTTTGTTTCGGTCCAACTTCGCTTTGTTCTGACATCACATCGGTACAACATTCCAATTTCATATCGTAAATACAAATTGCCCTTGGAATAGCACTATACCGGCACGGGCCCCTCACGGTAATGATGTCGAACATGAAGAAAACTAGAGCAATTTAGAAGATTTAAAATTTTATACATTCAATTAATTTCGAAGTATATATCTTCTCAATTCCTACATTGAGTGCGAGCCATTATCATGCCGGTCACTGAAGTTATATTCCTGTTATATACATTCCCGATTTTCGTTCTTTTTTGCTGGGGATGTTGTGCTGTGATGGGATTGAACTGCGGACTCTCTGCCGTGTCACGAGTCGCAAGCAGCTGGGTTGTGAACAAAGAATGTGAAATGATAGCTCCGAGTCTGTAAGTTTAGAGGTATGAGTGGAGATCTCAAATACTGAACGGTCTGGATAAAGAGGATGTACAGATGACGTTTCTTGTAGTGAAGGAGTGTAGAACCAGAGATAGCAACCTCAGAATTAAGCGACGACCAATTTGGACACAGATGAGAAAACAATCTTTAGCCGGGGACGGTAAATTTGTGGACTTAATTGGCACAGTCGGCTGTACAGGTTAAGTCATTAGGTAGATATAAAGGTCGGGCTTTATAGCATTTTGGTTAATCAGGTCGTCACATGTTATGGGGAGAGGCAGGGAAAATAGCGTTCAAAGGCATAATAAATCAGCCGTAATGGCTGACTCGATTGACCGAATGAATCAATTAATCTTCTGGCGTCTACTGGTTTTATGGAATCAATTCTTATTTAACGCATCCCATCAATGTCTCAAGTCTTCATCATTTCCCCTTAGATTTCAATTGTAAATCCAAAATCAAACCCGTCTGGTTTCCTTCTAGCTGACGTTTCTGCTGAAGTGAGAATATATATTCTCCAAATTTTGCACCGATTTTCGTTAACAAGTTAACTAAATATCCCTGTGTGCTTGTGTGAGACGTGAACTACTTTATGTATTTTCCAAAACCCAATGCCTCCCGCTCAACCAATCTTTTTCACTCCGGTCACTATGCATCATGTTCCACGCATCAACAGGCTACAGTGAGAGAGCGCGATACGACTGGAAATCCAGCCGTCTGTCCTTCTCCTCGTAAGACATTGACTTCCGTTATATTAAAATATACGTGGACAGCAAAATGTATCTGAGAAATAGCATTCAATTAATTATTCTTACATTGACCTGTCCAGAATTATCTCAACATACAACTGACCTGCTTTCATGAAGTTTGCCCAGATAACCGAATTATGTAACAGCATTTAAAAATATTTTATGGAAATCACCCCAGTGGAGCAACTTCATCCATTGATTGAATCCCCACCTTTGAAATTGCCCCTTCGTCGTATTCGGGATTTCTGGAAACATATTGCGCAATCCAGATTTGTTTTATTGCTTTTGAACCGTTAGGTTCTCGACAAGCCGTCTCCATTTACTGAAACATCGGAATTGTCTGGAACTTCCTGCACATGTTGTGTCACTTTGTTTCCCGTTACCCTTTCCGAGGAAAAGCTGCAGACAGGGCGGGTCGCTGTAAATTCAGTTTAGTATGCGCAGCAAAATCCGGAATCAATTTCTACTTTCGTGTGCAAACAGAGTCTGATTACTCATTTAAAATCCAGGCAGATTCATTTGTGCATTTCCTTCCGTACGTGAGAAGTTTGTCTCTGACTGACAAACGCATGTCTCATTTTCGTATTTCTTAAGAAAGTAATTTTGAAATGCTCTAGAAACTGGAAGATGCCGGGACTCCTGCTGCGCTTTTCTAATTCTGCTTGCGTGATCAGCCGGTAGAATGAGCTCGACACAAACTGTTATCACCCAATTGAGTTAAATGACATTTTGCGATAAAAATCTATTTAATATTAAACAATTTGAGCAAAAGATCCTTCCGTGGTGTCTGAGTTTATCCGCGGGGGTACTGTTTGGAATTAGGGAGTGTCAGTGCGATGACAATGAATGTAATCCCAATTCATGAGAGTGCTTTCCGAGATTAAAACTGACAGAAGAGAAAACCTGGATAATGTATTAGAATAATGAATAACAATGGAGTTCTGAAGTCATACCCGGGAGTGAGGGCAAATGAAACAAATTAAACCCAGATTTTCAGGAGTTGTTCGCTGTCCTGCAGTTACATTTCCGGTTCTTCCCACTCCCATGCCATTGTTTAACCCTTTCATACATTACTTCCATCACGTGGTGCAGCAACAGTAAACAAACTTTATAAATTGCTTGTAAATATCAGCCGGCAGTAGCAGTGGTCACGTTCTTGTCGTTCTGGAACAGCTGAACTTCCGAAGGGACCGAAATGAAATGTAGAACCAGGATGTAACCAGGAATTTAGACAAGGGAGATCCAGTGAATGTAGTGTACCTCGATTTTCAGAAGGCATTTGATAAGGTCCCAGATAGAAGATTGGTGGGTAAAATCAGAGCCCATGGCATGGATAGAAAATTGGTTGGCAGATAGAAAACAAAGGGTAACGGTGAATGGGTGTTTCTCGGAATTGCAGGTGGTGCCTAGTGGGGTGCCACAGGGCTCGGTATTGGGACCTCAGCTGTTTAAGATTGACATCAACGATTTAGATGAAGGCAGTGAGAATAACATCAGCAAGTTTGCTGACGATACAAAGCTGGGTGGGAATGTGACATGTGATGAGGATGTTAGGAGAATTCAGGGTGACGTGGATAGGCTGAGTGTTTGGGCAGATACTTTGCAGATGACGTTTAATATGAATAAGTGTGAGGTTATCCACTTTGGGAGTAAGAATAGGAAGGCAGATTATTATCTGAATGTTGTAGAGTTAGGTAAGAAAGAAAAATAAAGAGATCGAGTGTCTTCATCAGTCACTGAAGGTGAATGAGCAAGTGCAGCAGGCAGTGAAGAAAGCTAATGGAATGTTGGCCTTTATCACAAAGGGAATTGAGTACAAGAGCAAGGAAATCCTTTTGCCTTTGTACAGGGCCCTGGTGAGGCCACACCTGGAGTATTGTGTACAGTTTTGGTTTCCAGGGTTAAGGAAGGGCATCCTGGCTGTAGAGGAAGTGCAGCGTAGGTTCACAAGTTTAATTCCTGGGATGTCCGGACTGTCTTACACAGAGAGGTTAGAGAGACTGGGCTTGTACGCGATGGAATTAAGGAGATTGAGAGGGGATCTGATTGCAGCATATAAGATTATTAAGGGATTGGACAAGATAGAGGCAGGAAATAGGTTCCAGATGCTGGGAGAGTCCAGTACCAGAGGGCATGGTTTGAAAATAAGGGGTAGGTCATTTAGGGCAAAGTTAAGGAAAAACGTCTTCTCACAGAGAGTTGTGGGGGTCTGGAATGCACTGCCTCGGAAGGTAGTGGAGGCCAATTCACTGGATGCTTTCAAGAATGAGCTAGATAGGTATCTTATGGGCAGGGGAATCAAGGGATATGGGGACAAGGCAGAAACCGGGTATTGATAGTAGATGATCAGCCATGATCTCAGAATGGCGGTGCAGGCTCGAAGGGCCGAATGGTCTACTTCTTCACCTATTGTCTATTGTCTAACCACATGTGGCTATGGAACTAACATCTCAGACATGTAATATCGTGATGTAACAGGAACTGCGACTCTACAGCAGAAAAGCCAAGCACTGAAAAGTTGAAAATTTTCTGGACTGGCGAAATACTTACACTGGAGTTCCTCAGAGGTCAGTAGCAAGAGCATTTTTTCCAGAAACATTGATGAAGTTTGGGGGAGCATAGCCGTTATATGGAGTAAGATAAAAGAATAACGGGAGATACGACAGATGAAATTAAACACTGAAGAACGTGACTGCCAATAATAAAACACACCTCTTGCACGACACTCTCGCACTGACTACGCGTGTCGCACAGCCACAGAGATTGTCTGCACCTTCCACAGACATTAGCCTTTTCTGATCACCGAGCGCCTTCCGCACGATCAGTCCCCAATGAAACGTGTCTCTCCACAACCCTCCACCACTGACCCTCACCGCGCTCTCATTGAACAGACTGTTCCTCCACTAGTTCCCAACAACCACTCTTCTCTGCAACAGGCACTGCTTCTTAGCCAAAACCTCCTACACTAAAACCCACGAAGTCCATTCCATCACCACGTCATTGAATTGAAACCACGATTTTACACGATCTATACACATCCAAACACCGCACGCCACCTCAGCGAAACCTCCTCCTGAAACCGCCTCTTCGCGGCAGATTTATAGAAATGGCTTTAATCTTTCCTATCAGCTGTATGCAGTGGTCGCAACTGATCCTAACAGGATGCACCCCTGTAGTAACGGCTTCCCACTAATCTCTGATTCTGGAATCCCTCATCAGCCCCTACATAAACAAACTTTCTCATCATCACCTCTGCTGGCCACACACACTAAAACCGATACATTTTCCACTGATCCCAACCCACGTCAAACGGTTCCTACTGACTCCACCTCCCCAGTCCTTCGCCCCACCAGCTTCCTCTGACCGAGTACATTTGCAACAGCCCCTTTGAACCATACCTCGCCAGCAGTCCACAGTCCGTACACTTCCCTATTATTACCCACTGACCATACTCATACCCTCAGTTCGCAATGACACCAGACCTCTCCTCCGACCTCGACTGGATACTCACACCCCGGAGAACATGTCTGACAGCATACTTCCTCTACCTTCCAAAGGGCGCCGCATTTGCCTAGCATCGCTCCACGTCCCGAAAGGCTTTAAAACCCTAACACTTCCCCTGATAACACACCTCCTGCATGCTCCAGTTTGCACCATATTTCCGCCACCAGTCTCCAATTACACCACAAATTTCCAAGTCCCAATAACCCCACACAGCCCCAGCAGTTCTCACTGGCCCAACATCTCTCCACATCCCCAGTGACCCTAACCTTGGCACTTCTCCTGACCGCACCCTTCGTCCACGTCCCAATTAACACAACCTTTCCTCAACAACCTTCCAATAACACCACCGTTTCTACCGTTTTTGCGCCCCTGTGGCTCCACACCTCCCGAGCAGCTCTTATTGACATCACAGCGACTCACGTCCAGACACCTACAGCACCACTATTTCCCATTGTCGCTATATTTCCTCCACGTTACAACTGACACCACAACACTTCCACCAGTCCCCACAGAACTCACGTATTTCCACGTCCACAATGATCACACACCTCTCCAGCAGTCCCCCCAGACCGTAGACTACCCACCGGCCACAATGGCCATAACCCCGATCAATTAGTTCACACTTTCTTCAATCTACCCACGTCTCCAACGACCACACAACTCCCAGATTCTCGCACAGTCCATTTCTCTCCAACAGCTTACACTGCGACCAAACCTCCCCAGCAGATCACAGAGCTCCCAGGCGTCTGATTTTGGCCACACACCGCAATTGAAGACCCTCAGACTCTGAATCCATACCTTACTGGTCAGAACCTGAAGACGTTCTCCAGCAGCGCCACTGCAACATCTTCGCTCCACCACTGGCCCGGATACCTAAGGACTCTGAGGGACCATAACTGCACATCCGCCGCTCACACGGCCACCACCTGACCCTTCGATAGGCGGTCATGGATCAACAAACTCGGGACACCACCATCAACATCCACACGAGCAACAACCCAGATCCCACTCCCACACTCACTCATCTAACTGACCGCACACTGCTCCCTCCCGATCCGTTATCTGCGAATCATTGGGAGGGTGGCTTACGACATTTTGACCTGGTACCGCTTCTCGCGACATTCTGCTAGCTTCCTGTCGGCAGTAAAAGTCAGCATTGATTGCATCAGCATGAGCCAGGTTTAACAACGCGATATAAGCGAGAATCATCTGATTCAGAATGGGGAAAAAGGCGAACAAGAGAGAGCCGCAGAATCTCGGCTACAAACGTCGACAGTACTTTTCCATTGATGCTGCCTGGCCTGCTCGGCTCCTCCAGCTTGGATTTCCAGCATCTGCAGACTACGTCTTGGTTAATAAAGGGAGAGGTTCACTGCTGTTTCCATCACAGTATCGGGGAGCACCATAAAAATGACAGCACGTATCCCAATAGGTGGGGCGAGTGGCCCTTACCATTCCCTGGATTAATTCAGTGACGTTCAGGTCATACGTTTGGTATCCTGGTAAATCTGTTCTTCACCCACTTTACCCTTTCCATCTCCTTTCTATAATGAAGCGAGCAGAGCTGAACACAGTATTCCATGTGTGGTCTAACCAATCTTTTATAGAACTGGAACATTATCTTACGACGCTTGTTCCCTGCTAATGAGGGCCAGGATGTATTCTTAACATTTCTCCCAATGTGTGAATGCAGCATAGAAACTTGAGATTCGTCTTCTTGCACGCAGCCACAAAGCAAGGAAACACAGTAGAAAGAAAAATCACACACACAGAACAAGACCATTAAACGTCTGAAAGAACAAGCCGCACAAACAAAAAAGGCTAACCAATAACACACAGATAATCAGACATCAAATCCCAGCGTATCGGAAAGTGAATTTACGTCCACGACCCGCCGTGGTGAGTGAGGCCGATCCAGGACCCGATGTCTGCCGCCACAGCCACCGACTCAGTCAGTTCAACTGCATCTACACCACAGCGGCAGATACAGCTCCGAGCCGAAGCGCCTCGATTATATAGGCAAAATACTAAAGCACGCTCAATGCTGAGGACACTAAGTATCACATCGCAGCCTAAAGTGAGTCTGCAAACACGAACCGCCAAGGCGATCGGTCCCAAACCTCCGCACCTTCCTCCGGTAGCAGCGGTCAAGCGACTGCAGATGGCACTGAACATGCGTTCGTTTGGCGTTCTCATGCTCGACGATTTTAATCTTGCATGACACTTTACTGGGCGTAAAGTAATGGAGACCACCAAGGGCTAATGACGCGCTATTAGGAATTGACCCACAGTATACCGCCAGCGACGATGCATCTGCATTCCACACCGAATTCACCAGGTCTTTCAGTAGACCCAAAAATACAATCTCAAAAGAGAAACCGCAGTCTACAAACGATCGAGTTCAGAAGAAGAAAAAGGTATGTTTGGAAAAAGAAGAGTATCCTGTGGTTTCGTACTGGCGTTGACGGTCTTTGTACCCATCTTGCCGGACTGGGCCGAAACTTTGAGAGATCCATGGACGTGGAGCCGGAGGTCTCTCTGTCCATCCACAGTACAGAGTGAAATCCCACCTTCAACAGTGAATCTCTTTACACATTTTCGGGTTGAACTCCGTGTGGCATCCCAGGTCTCCGTCCTGTCCATGCTGCAGTGTCGCCTACAACAATCTTCAACAGACTATAGGAGATAGCAGGAGAATTAGGCCATCTGGCCCATCCAATATGCTCCGCCATTCAATCATGACTGAAACTTATATTTTACTCCTCTTCAACTCCAGTTCCCGACCTTCTCCCCGTAACCTAGGATGGCGTATTCAATTATGAACTTACCATTCTCTGTCAAAATCTTGTGTCTCCATAGTTGTATGTGGCAACAAAATCCACCAATCCACCACCGCTTTGGCTAAAGAAAATTGTCCGCATCTTTGTTTTAAAAATGTGCCCCTCTATCCTCGGGAAGTGCCCTCTTTTCCTCGAGTCTCCCACCATGGGAAGCATCCTTTCCACATCTACTCCGTCTGGGACTTTCAGCATTAGAAAGGTTTCAATAAGATTCCCACCTACCCCCACCCCCCGCCATCCTTCTGAATTCCAGCGAGTGCAGACCAAGAACCATCAAGAAACCAGATGGAATCATCTTTGTGAACCTCATGTGGACCCTCTCCGATGCCAGCACGTCTTTTCTAAGACGAGGGGCCCAAAACTGATCACAACACTCAAGGTGAGGACTCACCAGGGCCATATAAAGCCTCAGCATCACATCCTTGCTCTTAACACCTCGCCACCAAACCCACTCACCGCCCCCACCCAAGAATGCATGCGCTAAGTCCCGCCAAGCGGTTAGCCAGGAATTCATGAATTCATTATTCTGCTTTCTCAGTGAAGTTAGTGGCGATTGTGATCCTGTCCCGGGAAAGATATGAAGTGGCCTCTGCACCTGCAGCACTCTCTACCCGGTAGCCATGGTAACGGCGACTCTACAAGCTGGCAGATGGTAGATGTATCCAGACCTGCTCATAGGTCAAAGCATGTATCCATATAGAGCTCTGACATTTGTAATTCTCCAGATAATCATAATACAGTGAAGGAACACGTCCTTCACTCAGACAGAAACGTCAGACCTACCCTCCCCACACCACGGTCAAGAAAAACAATAGCATCCACATCATCAGCCTATAAAAAAACACATCCTGCCGCACATAACGGAACAGGAAAATCGACACCGCCCGCCCCAACCGCCCCTCCCCAGCAAAAAAAAATCTAAGAGAAGACGACAGAACATCAACCTCCAAACACTCTCCTCTCGCACAACAAAACGGAAAAGGAACGGGCGATAAAAACTACACATTATAAAAATGAAAACAAATCTTACTAAGTACCAGTCATAATCGCAGAACCACGATACCATCCTCCGATATCACCGTTATTCATCGAAAGACAGGAGCACCTCATGAGGTAGAGGCCTACGCGCCTGCTACATCGAACACAGAGCAAGGCCGCACTTTCTCCACCGGCTATGAAAAGGCAGGCGGTCGACGCTGAAACTCACGCTCTCCTTCTGCATTCTCAGTCCCAGTCACAATCTCTCAGTATTCTTCTACGCCTTAATCGGCGATTAATGGACGCTTTCAACGGAGAAACGCTGTCAAACATTAGGTTGCGTACCGTCTCGAAGTGTTTTCGCACTGAGGCCGTCCATGTCATCATACCTTCCAGAATCTTCCAGAGGCAGCAAAGCACTGGATCTCTCCGTGGGCTACCTGGAAGATGTCGTCCGAAAGAGCCATCTTGACTTTCCCACCCAAAAAGGTAGAAGATAGATGATTCCAGATCCGTCGGGCAGGGGACGAAAATGAGAGGCTGGGAGCTGATCAGTGGAAAGGGCAAAGGGCTGGAGGAGAAGGAATCTGATAGAATGTGGAAGTGGATCATGGGGAAAAGAGAATGGGAGGTACCGGGGGAGGTGATGGTCAGGTCGAGGAGAGGAATGATGTCAGTAGAGAAATGAGACAGACGGAAGGGAGAGGGGAAGGGAGCAATATCGGGTTGGAGAAATCGATGTTCATGCCATCAGATCGTAGGTTAACTGGATATGAGGTGTTGCTGGTTCAAGCTGAGATTGGGTTCATCATGGCAGAGGACGAGGCCATGAATCGATATGTCGGAATGGAAATTGGATTGGCATTGATATGATTGGCTATCGGGAAATGACGCTTTTTGTGAATGGAGCTGAGCTGCTCAACAAAGCGGGAATTAATTTGATTCATGGTTTGCATGCGTTCAGCATCTTCGTGAACCCTGATGCTGCGGGTTCTTCACTAAATTACACGAACATAGAAACTGTATCGTCATTTTGATATCTCTGCTGCAAGATCGAAAACCGAGGCTATTTCCAATGTGAAAAAGTGCAATCAATGAGAGTACTGCATTGATGGCAAAGTCCAGGGAGCCAAGGAATGGGTGAGATCAGCAATAACGATAATGAACCCGAGAGGTGAAACTGACAGTGTTTCACAACGACAGACACTGGCTCCTCGAATCGTCATTTCTTCGTCTTTGAGATTTGGCAATTCCGTGTCAAGCTATGCATACCTCATCACAATTGGGATTTTATCTGAATTACATCATGTTTATGTTTGCCCCAGCTGTTGGAAGACAAATCAGCCTTATGTAATTTTGAATTTTCAGCGTGCTGGAGTGAGTATAAATGTATGCCCGTGGAGTTTCATCAGCTCAGAGTTCCTTCAGCGAGATCGCGGGTAGCTGGAAGACAGGCTGAATCTCCCTCAGCATGCTTGAAACATTTTACCGTGTGAGAAAGATATATTTCATGGCCATTGCCGTCATTGGTGTTCCTGGTAAGGACAGAGGCGAACTTACATTTGCTGTTCTGTGTACGCGGTCCTTCGACTCGTTCAGTTGCCGTCAGCGACGGGATGCCGGTGTATCAGTGAGTGCGGTGCAGTCATTGTGACTGAATTCTCTGTTCCTTCAGAAGTTCCCCAGCAGTTTAATCCCTGGCTGAAAATAAACCGGCAGTTGAAACACATGTAGAGTGGAAGATCTGAGAGAAGGATTTATTTTGTGGATTCATGGCAGGCGGTTTTGATGTATCAATACAAGTCCTCTGTCACAATAAACGCCGATCAGCACCTTTAAGTGCTGCTTGGCATTATTCCGTGCCAATAGTGTGACACGCTTTAAGTACAAGTTTGAAGATATTGGCTGTGTTTTAAGAAATTGGTACAAGTTTGAAAGTAACGCAGGAAACGAAACCCACGTTAGGGGAGAACTTTAACCTCTCTTGTGAGTTAGACCCCGGACCATCGAGAGTTTCGATAATTCAAATAGGGGCTGTGCGGGTTTTCGTGTACCGGGGTTTGTTCCCAGACGCAGCTTTCCGTGGTGAAGAGGGAGTTAAGGGTCAACCCAGCGGTGTCAGCTGGAGGTCAGACGGAATACATTCAATCTTCCACTCTGGAGACTGAGGATCGAAGCATTTAGAATAGTGCTTCAGTAATTTGGAGCAACCCCAAAACAGGCAGATGTTTTGAAGTACCTGGTAGTTTTTGATGATTAAAGCACTAACGTGTAAAATACTTGAAATATTCAACAGGTCAGGCAGAATCTTTAAAGCGAGGACTGGAACTTTCTGGTCGGATATCTTGAGAGAGTGTAAAGGGGCCCCGGCCTAGAGTAGCTGTTGAATTTAAAAGAAGCGAAATAAGCGGGTTCCGTGTGTGCGGGTGTTAAACGTGGAGTCCAGCTGGAGACAAAGACTTGCAAACGGCGGAAACGAATTTGTTTTGAACTTTGTAATGAACAGAAGTGGAGAAAACGGGGCTTCGCTGTATGGGGGGAGTTGCAGTACATAGGTAAAGGGAACGCGGCAATGACCGTCACATTGCTGAAGGTTGCTGAGGGCGCTTTGGGTAAATCAATACGTTTCTCCAACCACAAGGATTTCAACAAACGATTAAGGCCTGGACACCTCGGCAATGCCTCCTGCGCAAAACCTGCTCCTTTTGAGGTACCGAGTATCGGGCGCTTTCACCCAGCATGCTCCGCTTGCGGCACCTGCGACTCCGACTTTACACATTTTAATCACCCAGAACCCGGTTTTGTGCAAAGTTTGATTGTTCTCAGTTTGCAGTACTGTGACCAACGGATCGGCGAGACAGTAATTCCCTTATTCATTTTCATGCTTCCCCAGTGAATCTAGTGGCGATTGTGATCCTGTCCCGGGGAAAGTGCGGCCTCGCCACCTGCACCACTCGCTACCTGCTGGCCATGGCAACGGCGGATCTACTAACCATCATCTTTGATGTCCTACTCTGGCGGGTCAGTTATTATTACTTTCCCGGGACTTTCCTGGACATCACCCCCGTGTGCAGTATGATCTATGTCCTGAGAGCGGCAGCCACTGACTGTTCTGTCTGGTTCACCGTCACTTTTACCTTTGATCGGTTGGTCGCCGTCTGTTGCCAGAAGCGGAAAACAAAATATTGCATCGGGAAAACCGCCGGCGCGATTCTGACAACAACCGGCGTTCTGCTCTGTTTTAAAAATGTGCCGCAATTCTTCAGATATGACCCTGCGAAAGTGATCGACAATATACCCTGGGACTGTATTGGAAAGCCGAGCTACTATACGGATTTCGCGTGGAAGGGATATAGGATGTTTTCTACGGTTCTAACGCCATTACTCCCGTTCTTGTTAATACTACTGTTCAACGCTCTGACAGTCAGACACATTTTAGTGACAAGTCGCGTCCGTAAGGGGCTGAGGGGTCAGAGCAAGGGACAGAACAGCGGTGATCCGGAGATGGACAGCAGGAGGAGGTCTGTGATCTTACTTCTCACCATCTCTGGAAACTTCATCATCCTGTGGTCGGTAAATGTCACCGAATTCCTCTATAACACCATTGCCGGATTGGATCAGAATAATTACCACGTTTCTGAATACATATTGCAACACACCGGATACATGCTGATGATATTCAGTTGCTGCACAAACACGTTTATTTATGGGGTAACTCAGTCCAAGTTCAGAGAGCAGTTGATCAGTGCAGCGAAATATCCGCTCACGTTAATTATTCAACTAATTAATAAGCTAAATATCGAAGTTCTTCTCAGTGGTGGTCAGAGTTCTGTTTTTCCATTTTGACAAGTAATCGGAGAGCGTGGCAGCGGCGAAGATAAATCAGGTTTCGAGTCCGAGAGAGACATGGGACGGGAACTGACCCCTCGGCACCCGTAGCCAGCGGACTCCATCTCCTATCCATTATGAGACTTATCCCAAATTCTGTTATTATTTTTTCACCATATTCCCGTCTCGTCACCGCGCCGCCTCCCTCTCGATTATGATAGAGCGGGTCCGGATCTCAGGACGTTCAGAAACAAATCAGCAGAAATGAATTTCATTCGTTACTTTAGTCTTTTGCTTCAGAATGAAATGGACAATAAACTCAACAGTCTGAACGATCTTACAAACCTCGCACTTGTCCTTCACATTAGATAAACCCGTTACGGAGAAATGTTTAGCATTGCATAACACGGGCATTTGGGTCAGAATTGTGCAGAATTCTATGGAAACCTCCGGTGCCGACTCTGCTTCAAGGAAAGAATGTCATCTCACTTTTTGATTTCTAATAATTTTCTATTCGACAAATCAGCGTGTTGAGGCTCCTTCGTTATTTTACATTTTTTTCTCTCAGCTAAAACTGGTCAAACGTGAGGTAAGGACAAAGACAAGCACACTCGTTTTCAATTGCGAGGAACTTTCAGACTGTTCACGTGGTGTCAATATTGTGGCTTTCTGGAGATTTTCATAAATATTGCTGGGTGGGCCTAATTGTTTAATGATATTGTGCAGTGGCTTTGGGATGAAACCAGTTGTAGATATTACTGTTGAAACAATGCACACACTGTTCATGTACCATAGTCTCTCAATGTCCTCTTTCAATCTCGCATGTTTCCGGTGTTTTCCCTAATTGATTTCTGCATGTCGTGAAAGTAAGGAATCGCTATACCTATTAAGTAAATTGTTTTAAAATGGTTATCCTTTAATATTATATCCGGACGGACATTGTGTGTTACACTATTTGCAATAATAGATCAGTCGTAATATAATTGCAGAGCCCTGACTCTGAAACTAGCTCATGATTGATTTAGAGTGATGTATGGCATAGAAACATAGAAACATGGAAATCCTACAGCACAATACAGGCACTTCGGCCCACAAAGCTGTGCCAAACATGACCGTCCCTCAGAAATTACCAGGCTTACCTATAGCCCTCTATATTACTAAGCTCTATGTGCCTACCTAAGAGCCTCTTAAAATACGCTATCGTGTTTGCCTCCATTCCACGCACTCACCACTCCCTGGGAAAAAAAATCATACCCCTGACATCTCCTGTGTACCTACTCCCCAGCACCTGCGTCCTCTTTTGGCAACCATTTCAGCCCTGGGAAAAGCCTCTGACTATCCAGACGATCAATACCTCTCATCATCTTGTACACCTCCATCTTGTCACTTCTCGTTCTCCTTTACTCCAAGGAGAAAAGGCCGAGTTCACTCAAACTATTCTCATAAGGCATGCTCTCAGGCAGACCTGCCTTTGTCAAGCGATGCTGACTGCTCCTAATTATGTTACACCTCTCCAAATGCTCATAAATCCTGCATCTCCGGATCTTCTCCATCAACTTACCAACCACTGAGGTAAGACTCACTGGTCTATCATTACCTGCGTTATCAATACTCCCTTTCTTGAATGAAGGAACAACATCCGCACCCCTCCAAACCTCTAGAACGTCTCCCGTCCCAACGATGCAAAGATCATCGCCAGAGGCACAGCAATCTCCTCCCTCGCCTCCCACAGTGACCTGGGGTACATTTCGTAGCTTTCCAGAGTTTGCACTTTCATGCAAGATTTTGGTGAATGACGCGTGCCACTTTATTCTGGGTCTGTAAGTAACAAGATTGAAGTAAACTGTCGGGGGATTCTGCAATGTGTTGGATAGTTGCTCGTTTCTCTGGACAGATTCTGCTTTTGTCGTCTTGAATGTGTCACTCTTTTATAGTGTACCTTTGATTTTTTTTTGTGATAACCATCTGGTCCTGTTTTGTCACAAGGAACTACTCTTTCTGGGAAGAGGTTTCCAACTTTGAACCTAGCGTTGGACTCTTGTCAACACCTACACTGCTGAGATCGAGGGGATGTCGTCCTTGGAAGTTCATCATCAACCATTGGTGAACTCTTTCTTCCTTAGTGATAATATCTTCATATTCCAGGGCTGTGCTTCCATTTCAGTTTAGTGTGGTGTACTTCTTACCAGAATAGAGCATACTCAATCGAGTGTTGAAACCTGTTTTCGTTCATACAATATATCCCTAGAAGGTTTATTGTGAGCGGGACAGATGGCATGGAACTTGCCCGGCACCCAGTCTGAGTGTGTGCAGCTCTCAGAACATCTTCATCGCTCCTTTCCACACAGTGAGCTCACCTTGTCCGCTTCCGCTTTCTCCCCACCCTCACCATCCCCTCTCTCCTCAGCACACCCTCCTTTCTCAGTCTCACCCCTCCATTTTCTCTTACTCTCCTTCTCTCCCCCCTCACCCAAATACTCCCGCTTCCGTTCCTCACCTCCCTCTCAAGACAGAGAATTCGAGGAGAGAGAATCGGAGCTGAGAGAGAGACTGGGGAGGAGAATACATGGCAGGAAATAGACCGGGGGAGAGAGAGAGAGAGAGAGAGAGGAGGAGAGATGCTGGAGGGGGTGAGTTTGGTGAGGGACAGAGAGTCTGGGGGCAGAGCCAAAGAGAGAGAGAGGGAGAGTGGGGATTTGGAGATATTTTGAATAGATGGAGTTATCGGACTGGCGAGGGAGATTTGATGGGAGAGACGGGTAGCAGAGAGACTGGAGTGAAACCCTTTCAGAGAGTGAGAGAGAGAGAGAGAGAGAGAGAGAGAGAGAGAGAGAGAGAGAGAGAGAGAGAGAGAGAGAGAGAGAGAGGAGAGAGAGAGAGAGAGAGAGAGAGAGAGAGAGAGAGAGAGAGAGAGAGAGAGACGAGGAGGGTAATGGAGACGTCAGAAAGAGAGGGTGTGCAGAGAGAGACCCGGGGCCTAACTAGTGACTGTAGGGGTGCTTGCAGAAAGAGAATGGGCGGAGAAAGTCACGGGCTGGGGATGGGACTGGGAAGAGACTGTGGGAGGCCGGGATAGGGGAGATACCGGTGTCAGAGACAGACTGTGGGAAGACAAAATGAGGGACTGAGAGGCCGGCGTTGGGAAGAGACGCCGGAGTTGGATAGAGACTGGGGGAAACAGACGCCTGGATGCGCAATGGACAGTGAGGTAGAAACTGGCTGGGGGAGGGAGGAAACTGTATCTGTGAGGGACTGGTGGGAGGGAAAAGAAACTCGGGGATGACGAGAAACACGGGGGTAGATACTCAGGAGAGAAGAGACGTGGAAGAGAAGACGGGAGGAACAGAGATGGAGGCGAGGCACAAGTTGAGAGAGATACTGGAGTGAAGGATGGAGTGGTAGAGAGAGAGAGAGATTGTGCAGAGGGAGTGAGATTGTGGAATGAGAGAGACGGGAGAGACGAACATAGAGAGGGAAACTGGAGAGCCAGGAAGGCGGGGTAGAGAGGCTCGGGGGAAGAAAAGATGGTGAGAGAGAGTCGTCAAATCAAGTCAAGTCACTTTATTGTCATTTAGACCATAGCTGCTGGTACAGTACATAGTAAAATGAGACAACGTTTTCAGGACCATGGTGTTACATGAGGGAGACTAGAGAGTAGACACTACAAAGACAGAAACAGGAGGGACAGAAAGTGACGGTGGAGGCAGAGACGGAGGGAGAGAGTGTGCCTGGGGCAAAGAGAGAGGGGCAGAGGAAGAGTCTGTAGGAAGAAAGAGACAAGAGTGCTGAGGGGAGATACTGGGAGTGAGAGGAGAGAGACCGAGCGGATAGACAAAGGCCAGAGTGAGGCGTGAGGTTGGAATGGGGAGAAAGATCTGAATGGAGAGGGACACTGGAGGTGACAGAAAATGAGAGGGACTGAGACGGTAGAGAGTAACGGGAGAGGTTGGTGCGCTGTAGAGAGTAAAAAAAACGTGAGAAAGAGACTGCCGAGAGAGAGAGGGGGAGAGACTGGGGAGAGAAAGTATTAGAGGAGGACTAGACGAAGTGGGCAGAGGAAGAGAGACTGGGAAAAGAGAGAGAGAGAGAGAGAGAGAGGAGAGGAGAGAGAGAGAGAGAGAGAGAGAGAGAGAGAGAGAGGAGAGACAGAGAGAGAGAGAGAGAGAGAGAGAGAGAGAGAGAGAGAGAGAGAGAGAGAGAGATACCTACTGGAGAATGAATCGGAGAAAAATAGTATCTGAGGGCGAGAGAGAGGCAGTTTTCAGAGACTGGTGCGGGGTGAGAACTGAGTATTACAGAGAGACGGGAAATAAAAGGACGGAGAGAGGAAAATAGGGAAACAAGGGAGAGAGAGAGAGAGAGAGAGAGAGAGAGAGAGAGAGAGAGAGAGAGAGAGAGAGAGAGAGAGAGAGAGAGAGAGAGAGAGAGAGAGAGAGAGAGAGAGAGAGAGAGAGAGAGAGAGAGAGAGAGAGAGAGAGAGAAACTGGGAGGAAGGCAGGTGGGGAAGTGTAAATCAGAGAAAAGTCTCTGAATCCTGAGGGATAGAGGGATCTGACTCAGGGAATATGGATTGAAGCGGAACCATTCTTCAGTCCCTCTGGCACATTGAACGCTTCCCATCAAACTGACCGCTCACTCACCGTCTCCTTGACCCCTCTTTCCGCATCATATCCGCAATCTCAGTTTCCGAACGCGTCTTCGCGACAACCACGTTCCTTTCCGCGCTGTGTGACCTCCTTCCTCCCTCCCCGTCTCTGTGATCACCCCACCAGCCTCGTGTTACGCATGCGCGGAGTAGTCTGCTGAAACGCTTCTGTTGGGTAATGTTAGAGATGGGAAACACTGAGCACAACACGAACCCGACGCACCGATACAAAAAATCATACACACTGGAAAGCCCGTGCCAACGGAGCGCCTCGTACGTGCAGGTGGCCCAGTCGAGATACATTGCGCACTTTTATAAGCAAGAGAAAATCTGACGATGCTGGAAATCCAAGCAACGCGCACGAAATGCCGGAGAATTCAGCAGGATAGATCTCGGTCTGAAAAGTCAACAGTCCTCATTTTTTTCCATCGATGCTGCCTGGCCTGCTGTGATCCTCCAGCATTTTTTGTGTGTTGCCCACACTATCAAACAGCGCATGCGCACCTACCACATCGTCGCAATCGCTCTGATGGTCCAGGTTTCTCCGCAATAACTACCTCATTCTCTTGCTTCCCAGAGCCCTCCTGTACACCACCATGGTCGTCATTCCGTCTCTCTCCCCGGGAAGTGTTCCTGACTGCCGGCAGGTGGTGCTGGCTCCCGAGTTTGACGCAACGGGGATATAGATAAACTTCTGTCCTGTCTGGAGTTGGATTCACAGCCAGAGCTCAGTGCAGCCTGGAATGGGGCAGGACTTGAACTGGAGGAGATTCCAGTGAGTGGCCCCTCCATTAGCGAGGAGATGGCCCGGACCGTGATGGTCTATACCCTAGAGTACAAACTCCCCTCTCCACTCTCTCTTACTTCCTCTTCAATCGGGAGACTCGTCTGTGCCTAGCATCCAATCCCGAGTCCCAAATCCACCCCAACCTCCTGTGTGGCCTTTCGGACTGCAGGCTTCTGTTCCGGGCGCGAAAGGGCCTGAGGGAGCAGGAGGAGGTGGAACGTCTCGGCAGAGTGTACAGAAGGGCTTCACTCCCCTTCCGGGCCCAACAGTGGCAGACGATCGGGTTTAGAGCGCTCACATCGGCCTCTGCTTCACGGAAAGTGGCGAAGGTTTTACTGCAGGGGTCGGAAACCTGTTCCACATCCGAACGGCCAGAGGGGTCCCGATGTGCTCTCTCTCCACTTCCCTGGTGAGATCGAGGTGCTGATACCCCCCTTGTGAAGCGCTCCAGGTCGATAAGGTCCTGAGCTCAAAGGAAACATGGGGACGGGATGGGAGGGTGGAGATCTTCCTCACCTCGCTGGAGCTGCTCCGTGGGAATTCCCGCGGCCGGGAAGGTGGGAGCCCCGCAGTCCCGGTACTGGTGGGTTTGACGGTGCTCCTTGGCTCGGGGATTGCGTGGTCTTGAGGTCAAAAGAAGTGTAGTGTGAAAGTGCGAGAAGCGATTTAGGGCCGTGAGCGGGAGCTGCTCGATGGAAAGCGGAATATTAGTCTTAATTTAGCTCGACAGATCACTTTAACCATTTACGGAATAAAACAAACCGAAGACTTTTGCAAAATACAATAAAAATAATATTTAATATGATAAACTCTTTTCCAGGAGCCTCCCTTAATAAACTGGGAACACACATTAAATATCTTCACCCCTGAGTCATTCGCAAAGTAATCCCATTGATCCAACATGTCCCACAGGCCGTTGTCAGTTCCAAATTAATCACTTTGCACCTCCATTTCTTCACAGACCCTTGGTATTTCCCAAACTAACCACCTGGCCCGCTCTCTCCCACAGCACGGTGCCAGGCTCCAAAGTAATTGATTGTGGGAAGTGGAATTCTGATTGTGGGAAGTCTGGAAAGTCTGGAAAGTCTGGAAAGTCGAATCATAAATCGGGAACAAATGTGCTCTAGGAAATGCACAATGCGAATGTGGAGGTATTTTAGGGAGCACGTTCAGGGGATTCTGAATAGGTTTGGCTCATTGAGGCGGGGAAAAGGTGGTAGGGTGAAGGAAACACGCTTGGCAGCCGATGTGAAACATCTTGTCATGAGGAAGAATTCAGCTGATTTATGGTTTGGGAAGAAAGGTCTTACAGTGTTGCAGAGAGTGACAACGCAGCCAGGGACGAACTGAAGAATGCATTAGGAGAGCTAGAAAGGGCCTCAAAATATCTTAACTAGGATTAAGGAGTACGAGATGAACGAGGAGAAGAGGATGACTCGCGTGAAGGTGAGTCCAGTCAGGGATACAATATGAATTAAGCACTGGATTCGGGGGAAGTAGGGCAGGGCCTCAATTAAGATTGTACTTCAGTATTCACCACTGAGAGGGATCTTCAGTTTGTGAGGACAGTGTTAAATGGGATGAAGTACTGGAACATGTCGAGATCAAGAGAGAAGATGTGCTCGACCTTTCGAAACACACAACGATAGACATGTCCTCTTTGTTACTTAGGTTACTGGAGGAAGCGAGGGAAGAGATTAGTTCACCCTGTGCAATCTTTGCCTTATCTAGCCACAGAAGTAGTGGCTAAAGACGCGAGCGTGAAAAATATTATTTCTTGTCCAAGGAATGGAGTAGGAGTAACTCGGAAAATCATATTGCAGTGAGTCATTATTCAGTGGTGTGAACTGTTGGAGAAGATTCTTAGAGACAGGGTGCATGGGAATTTAGAGAAGCAAACCTTATCGGGAATGGACAGTATCTTTGTGAGGGGTCGATGAAGCCTCAGCAGTTTGGTTGACTTCTGTAACAAAACATATTGATAAAGGTAGAGAAAATGATATGGTATTATTAGGCATTACTGAGGAATTTTATACGATTCACCATGGTAGGCTTTTTCAATAGACATGGTATCCACGGATATCAGTTCTGGGATCTCTGTTTATGGTGATTTTTTTAAATAAATGATTTGGATGAGGAAACAGAAGGGTGGGCAGGTGTGCTCTTAAAGATATGGAAGTTGATTGAGTTTTAGACAATGATGAAGACTGTCGAAGGTAAAAACAAGATATTAACATGATACAGAACTGAGCTGAGTAGTGACAGATGGAGTTCAAACTCAAAATGATTCACTTGGGAAGGCTGAATTTGAAGGCTAACTACGTGGTTATTGCCAGGATTATTGATTGAGAACAGCTAATTCAGGCCAATCCACATCCTACATCTGGAAGTTTCAAAGACCATCTGATCAGAGTACACGACGGGTATGTTCTAGTCACACGGAAAAACCAAGATGGCAAGTTAAGATAACTGTGGATGTCGAGAGAAGGCATGAATGTAGTCAAGAAGGAGAAGGATATGTATGTAAAGCTCAGAAACCTGAAATCAAACAGAACCATGGAGGAATATATATAGTTTTTTTTTTAAGCAGCAGGATAGGACTCAGAAAAACGGGAATTTGGCAAGCCAGAAGGGACGGGGAAAACTCCTTGGCAAGTAAGATTACAAACAACTTTAAGGAATATGATACATAACTCAAGAGCAAAAGGATAACTAGGGAAAGGGTAGGACCATTCAATGATAAAGGGAGGGAACATTTCCTTAGAGGTGAAGAATGTGGGGGACATCCGTAATGAGTACCATACATCAGTATTTACCAAGACGAATGTGAAAAACGGGGAGATGAATGTTGAGAGTATTAATATGCTGGATATTTGTAAATAAAAAAACATCATTGCATCCCTTAAATAGCATTGAGGTGAATAGTTACCTGATTATTAAGAAAATGAAGAGATTGCTGGAGACTTGCTGCGTATCTTTCTGTCCGTCCCAGCCACAGGAAAGGTCCTAGAGGACTATGAGAAGCTAACGATTATCTGTTTCTCAAGAAGGGAACCAGGGATGAACCTGGAAACTACTAAGCATTGGGTCGTCACATTAATGTCCAGGAAGTTACTGGAGGGAATTCAGTGGATGGGGTTTACGAGCATTTGGCGTAATTAGCTTGTCTGTGTGTAGAGCCGGACGCTTCTTATAAACTTGATTGAAAATGTTGATGATGTGACAAGGATGATTGATGAACGGAGAGCTATGAATGTTGTTTACGTGCATTTTTCAAAGGCCATTTGACAACGTCTCACATGGATGAGAGGGAAATTGCTATAATGAGTGATAATGAGTGGCTGGCCAGAGTTACATTGTTTTCTCGGGAGCGTCAGAGGATGAGGGTAGATTTAGTAGAGGTTGATAATCCTATCAGAGACATAGACAGAGTTCATGCAAAATATCTCTTTCCCAGAGTAGAAAGTCTCATCCCAAAGGCCGTGCTTCTAATGTGAGCTCAAAGGAGATGTGTGAGGCAAGTTCTTTTACGCAGAGGCTGGTGGATCATGTCTGGGTTAGTAATAGAGATGGATATGTTAAATAATGTTAAGAAACACTTAGATAGGCACATGAGTGTGATGGAAATGGACGGCACCGGGAAATAGCTAGTTGGTATTGGCAGAGTAATTTATTTGACTCTCATCCCGTGCTGGAATGTTCAATGTATGCTTTCTATAACATTGTCATGTAAACGGTGTTTCAAAGTCATTTTCAGTTCAGTGTGTTGTTTTACCATACCAATATCCAGAACATCTTTCAGCATTTTGCTGAACTTTGCCAACCCATTCATCATTCCCACAAAGGATTCCCACATTGTTCCCTGGGACCAGGAGAGTTTCCCCATCTCCGGTCGGAGGAAGAATGGAGACCCCTCTGTTGGTGTTCCATTCTCAGTGAGTTCGGTTATTTCCTCTAAATAGTGAACTTGTTGAGTGAGAAACTGGGGGAAAAAGAATAGAGTTTCAAGTTTCAAAGTACACCGGTTACTAGCAGTTATGGTCGAAATGAAAATAAAAGTGACTTGACTTGACTTGAATTGAACTCATCCCACAGTTCCGTCTCGGTCTCAAAACTAAAGCGGGACCGGAAAGCCAGGCGCCTCCAGCCGTCCTGTAGAGCTCAGTCCCAGTCCTTTCCCACTACAACCGGCTGGGGATTTACACAAACCCTACATTAGCCCCTGCTCACCGCCTGCTGAACATGAGAACCACTGGCAACACCTGGGGCTAGCTCGGCGCTTGCGCTTGGCAGCAATGTGCCACAGCGCTACCAATGGTTGTAGGTCGCCATATCACCAACTGTGGCTGGAGGACACGCAACGCCGCACTGGCTGGAGGTCCCGGTAGCGCCGTCCTGACTGGAGGCCCTCACAGCGCTATTGGTGGTCGGAGGTCAGAAGTTTCGGCTCTGAAATCTTTTCATTGATGCACCCGACCTCCATATCAACCTCCTCCAGCCGCTTCTGGGATAACTTTAATGGCCTAAAGCATAATTCCTCTCAGCGTTCAGCTGTCTAAATGAGTCCCTGCCCATTTAGAGCTAGGTTTACCTCAACATTGTTAGAGCGTTTAGTTTACCAGGAGACAGAGACTGCTGGGCTGTGCGGTCTTCTGTTGGCGAATCATTGCGCGTAGGCGCTGCTGGCAAGTCTGTTTCAAATTTGAATTCAGGGTGAAAGCTGAGATTAATTTCGTTTTCAAATTGAAATTATAAGAAACATCCATTAAGGTGTTTTTAAATATTAGCGCTGACGTCACTCATGCGCAGAGACAGTTCAACGGCTGAGCTAACGATCACTTGACCTCTCATACCGTCACACGCCGTCAACAGAGGATTTCGGATCTACGCTGCTGGTTCCACCTACTGCCCCCAACCTGATTTCTCCATCGAAGCGGAGCAAGCCTTAAAGTGAACGTCCCAGTTTTTGATTCATTTCCATCTCCCTCCGAGGGATGTTAAGGTCATGTGTGAAAGAGACGGTCCCGGTGGTCCCGGTGGGGACAGGAGGGGCTTATCTGTGGAAATGTTTGAGCGTACGGTGGTGGCGAGTCAAAGGATTCACCACAGAGGTGGAAAACACCGCAGACTGTTGACCTGAAAGTGCGGCCAATGGTCTAGAGAAATGTCACGATAGGAGTTGTATTTGGGGGTAAGAATGGACCGGCCATGGGACTTATTGAATGACAGTACGTGCTTGAGGGGCCGAATTCCCCGCTCTTGTTCCTGCTGTCTGTGTGTTCAAGGAGAAGGAATAACCAGGTCCTTCCCGGGTCTGCGCGATGTCCCAGTGTGTTTTGTAGGGATCAGGGCTTGGATGCCAGTTGTTCCCAAACTGGTTCAACGATTTGGCTAAAGGACCAAATTCAGCATTTCCAAATCTGTTATTCGCGCAAATTGAAATGTTGAACATGACATAAAACCCATGTTTATATGTTGATGTCACACAATGTATATTTGTAGTCTATTGTTAATGACATGAAACTTGCATTTCAATGTTTCAAATTATATAAAACATATGTCTATATTGTTAATGACACAATATTATTTCTGTTCTGCGTGTTATCCGAATGTGCTTGCCTGTGATGCTGCTACTTCTCAGTACTTCTTTATATCTATACCTTCCTGTACTTCCGCACTTAGCAATAAAATCAACAGGACCTGAGATAACTCAGTGAGATTTGTGTCCTGATGATCATCTTGGCACCTCGGTAGGTTAAATGTAAAGAGACTGTTAAATGTAAGACCGTGAACAATGTTGATAATCAAAGGGATCTTGGAGTCTAAGTTAATCGCTTCCTGAAAGTGGCTACACTGATTGACAAGGTGGTTAAGAAGGCAAATGGCATGTTGTGCTTTATTAGTCGAGGCATTGAGTTGAAATGTCAGGAAGTTATGTTGCAACTTTAAGAAACTTGAGTTGGGCCACATCTGAAGTATTTTATACATTTCTGGTCACCTCATTCCAGAAAGGATGTAAAGGCTTTGGAGTGAATACAGTAGAGGATAACCAGGGTATTTTCTGGATTAGAGGGCATGAGCTGTAACGAGAGGTTGGACAAACGTGGGTTTTTTTTCTCGGGAGTGGTGCAGGTTGGGTTGAGAATTGATTGAGGTTTGTACGGTTAGGAGAGGCAGAGACAGAGTAGACAGACAATACCTGTTTCCCAACGGTAGAAATATTTAATTCAGATGGTCATGATTTAAGGTGAGAGAGGGCAATATCAAAAGATATGTGAGGGGCAAGTTCTTTTAAACAAAGAGTGGTGAGTTACGGGAATATGCATTTGGGTACTTTTAACAGAATCTTAGACAGCCACCTGAATGTGAGGAAAACGAAAAAAAGACGGACATTGTTTAGGCAGAAGGGATCAGTTTAGCTGACCATTTGATTATCAGTGTAACTGGTTCGGCAGCAAAAACTAGGCCAAACGGCCCGTTACTGTTCTCTCCTGTTCCGTGTTCTGTACTCCTTGTCAAGTAGTTTTGGGGTAATTGAGGCAAACGGAGTCTCTGGTACAGTGTGAGTGAGTAGCGTTTGTTCTCTCCCGGTCAGTCTCTGGTACAGTGTGAGAGTGTGGGTTTCGTTCTGTCCAGTCCGTATCTAATACATTCTGAGAGTTTGCGGTCCACTCTGTACCTGTCAGTCTTTAATAGTGTCTCTGTGTGTATGTGTGTGTGTGTATGTGAGTGTGAGTGTGTGTGTATGTGAGTGTGAGTGTGTGTGTGTGTGTGTGCGTGTGTGTGTGTGTGTGTGTGTGTGTGTGTGTTTGTGTGTGTGTGTGTGTGTGTGTGTGTGTGGATTGTTATATATCCCTTGTGTTCATTTGTTCGGTGGACTGTCATTTTAAAACGTCGAGATAATTGAGACTATCTGTTGCTCTGTTGGATTTCTACTGACTACAGAATTGCTGAGTTGTTACGGTTGTTCACAGCATGTTTATTTTAAGCGATGTCAGATGATTTTCTCACAGATACACACAGATACATGGTCAGAGTCGAGCTGAGTTCGACATTGGGAAGATAACACTGAGTGGTGACGCTGGTTTAAACTTTCAGTAGCCCAAAAGGGTGAGTTGAGATCGCTCCAGAGTATTACTAAATGACTCTCACAGTTGCTGCAGCTGGAAGAAGTTTTCAGAGAAGAGGGGAGAGAAAGTATTGAAATCGAAGAAACCTATCGACAAGGAGATCACTCTGGGGAATCTTTCTACAAGTAGCCCGTAAGGGTGAGGTTGAATCCATTCGAATACGACAGTGTGGTTGTCACATAGTTAATCCACAGGAGTGTGTTCTCTGGCGATGGAAAGCCTTTGTAAATACCGTGTATGTGTTAACCCTTGTCTTGGTTTGGTAGTTCACTAAAGAAGGCACACCGGGGGTAAATCATTGTTGGAGTTACTTCGTATGTCATGGAACTGGATCTGTGGCTATCACGGTATGTAAATAGGCTGACCCTGTGGTGGTTACTGGAGTGTTTACCCTTGCTTGAGTGGTAGTTTTTCCCTTGAAGAAGGTACACTTTGTGATAAGCTACGTTTGGCTAACTCGAAGGTGTGTTCGGAGCTGAAGACAGAAGACCAGAGGCACTTTTTTAATTGTTCTTGTCTTATCGTGGTTTTCACCTTTGGATTACAAATATCCCTCTCATGCCCACAATAACAGGTCCGTGAATTGAACTGAACTTTGTTACATTACCATCGTTAAGACTTTAAATCTTGACACCTGAGCTTGCATGAGTTTGGGAATTATGTTTACACTTATATATATGCATAACACTGCTAACTCTTGGTTTACCAATTTTATGTAGCTAGTAATAAATAGTTATTGTTAACAGCAAACCCGGACTCCAGGTGTGTTCTAGTGCTCCTGATACTTTTACAGGGTTGCGTGTACGTAACATTAATTGGGGCCTGTGTCCGGGATATGAAAAAAAAACTTGGGGGCTTATTGATTGCTTATATACCGATTTGCTTGGGGAATTCCACTTTGGTTTACTTGTGTAAGGGAAAATCAGCAGTATTGTGTGTCGATAAATTTCTGGAAACGCCAACCTCTGAGGTATTAGAGGAAGCCAGAAGGTGGGAGTTGTTGAGTATTGCTAAAAAGTGGAAACTTACAAAGGTAAAATCGACAATGTGAAGGTCACGGATGCAGAGGACAATAACCGAGTATTATGTTTCTGAGTAAAGGAGTTGGAGTTGTTTGCTGAAAGTGAAATTAGCAGGTTTGAGCTCCACTATCAGATGGAAAGATTAAGGATCGAGGCTGAGGTGAAGCGAAGACAGCAACAGCTCGAGTTTGAGTTAAGAGTAAAAGAGCTCGAAGCTGAGGAGGCAGACAAGCAGAGGGACGAAGCAGAAAGACAGAGGCGGTGGCTGATAGAGAAAGTGCAGCAAGGAGCTCTAGTGTTAGACCCTGGCGGTGGGTTTAGCGCCAGTCGAGAAGTTAAATTGGTACCTCCATTTGAGGAAACAGATGTTGTTGCATACTTTTTTTACATTTTGGAAAAGTGGGTCAGAGTCAAAATTGGGCGAAAAGACTTTTGATTGAAGAATTCAAAAGGTGTTTCCCTGTTGGGTAGAAGGCATATTGAAAAGGAAAGAATGCTGCCACTTTGCAGGAGTCTGCTAGACTAGCAGATAAGTATGTTTTAACCCAAAAGGTTAAGCTTATCCCGAATGAGAGCTAGCTGGTATGCTCATGGTGAATTAGAAGTTGAAGCTGGGACTAGTGGCGAAAGCCTGGAAGAGGAGGCAGAAGGAGGAAGAGGACACCGTCACTACCATCCTGGTGTCTGTCTACGTCTCTCTCCTTCCTCCGGTCTCTCCCCTTCTAGGTCTCTACCAAACCAAATCTCTTTCTTCTCTTTTCTCACTCCCCATTCCAAATCGCTCTTCAAACACCAGATCTCTCTCGTCACAGAAGCGTATCTCCCCATCAGTTCCCCCTTCTTCATTCCCCTGGCCCCCAGACACGCAGTCTCTCTCTTCACCAACTGTCTCTTGCATTCTCTCTCTCTCTCTCTCCTCGCTCACACCTCTCTCAGTTCAGCACGCCAGTCTCTCTCTCTCACCAGTCTCTTACTTCTCTCTCTCTCTCTCTCTCTCTCTCTCTCTCTCTCTCTCTCTCTCTCTCTCTCCTCTCTCTCTCTCTCTCTCTCTCTCTCTCTCTCTCTCTCTCTCTCTCGCTCTCTCTCTCTGCACTTTCTTGGTTCCCAATCTCTCTCACCCGTTTTCTCCCACATCCTGTCTTTTTCGCCTCTCTCTCCCTTCTCGATCTCTATCCCCTCCTTTCTCTCTATCTGTCTGTTTCCCCCAGTATCTTCCTCTCACCCTCCAGTTCAGTGTTTTCCACAGTCCTTCTTTTTCGAACCCTTAGTGCCTTTCTGAACCCCAGCGCCATTTTTTCACACCCTCTCTCTTCCCCTAATATTTATACGTCATTCTCTCCACAGATCTCTCTCTGCATTATTTCTAATCATGTCCTTCTCCCCCCTCTCTCCCCAATTACTTTCACGCCAGTCTCTCTCCCCCACTATCCATCTCTCCTTCCCAGTCCCCGACAGTTCTCGTGCCCCCCATTTTCCCTGTCTCGCACTCTCCCATACCGCATTTACCCCCTCCCCCTCTTTCTTTCTCCGTCATTTTTGCTCTCCATGCCCTCAGACACTATCCTCCTGGTCATTCTGCCCCCTCAAATTCCCAGCCTGTCTCTTACTCTCCCCCTCTCTTCCCCGTCTCCTTCCCTCCCCGTCTCTCACCCCTCCGATTTCTCTGCCGTCTGTCACTCTGAATCTTTAACCCGCAGTCTCTCTCTTTGCCTCATTTTCTCTTCTCCCTTCCGCTTTCTTTCCGCTATTTCTTTTCACGCGCAGCAGTCCCAGTGTTTCTGTCTGTCTCTCTCTGATCTCACTATGACTCTCCCTCTCTGTGGCACAGCCTCTCTCCCCATTCTCTCTGATCCCACTACGTCCCTCTCCATATCTCTTTGCAGCCCAGTTCCCCTCGCTTTCTCTCTTACTCTCACTGATTCCACTATGTCCCTCTGCAGTCTCGTCTCTCTCCTTCTCTCTATCTGCTTCAATCCGCCAGTTCCATTCTCCGGACCGAACACTAAGACTATTAATTATCTGGTAGATGTTTCTGTAACCATCGTCCATTGAAATAGGGAGTTTGTATCCTGGAATGAATATGGGGAGAGCTTCAGTTCGGACAGCAAAGTGGGGAAGGAGTGGGAGTGGGGGAGGAGAACAAATAGAGAATGAGAGTGAAAATAGTGATGGTGGGATGGTGAGGAAGGGAAGAGAGTGGAGAAGGGTATGTCAGGATGTGAGAGGAAACGCGGTCAGAAGGGGTTAGGAGTGGATCGAGGAACGATGAAGGGAGAAGGGAGGGTGCGCTGAGTGTGCGGGGGTGATGCTGGATGAAGAATAAGGGAGAGACGGAGACAGTGATAGGACTGTAGAGTGAGAAGGGAAGTCGAGGTTGAGGGATGTGACCCACAATCGGGCAGGGTGATCGGGAGTTTTATTTTCTCTCTCATCCACAATCACCGAGGAAGTAGAAGGCGAAGGTTCTGAGGTTCTTTACTCTTGCTCGTTCGGCCAATTCCTTCTAACCCCGAGCGTCAGCGCGTGTGTCTACCCGGTGTTCTGAAACGATCCGTTCTCTGGTCGCTACTCTGAATGCCAGTTACTTCTGCCCCGACCCTCCGAAAATGTTTCCCTCCACTGCTCCGAAAGGATCCGTTCGGTAGTCGGAGCTTCTTTCGCCTATCGTCTCCGACTGACGCTAACCCGAACACATTCTCATCTCTCTCTCTCTCTCTCTTTCTCTCTTTCTCTCTCTGCCTCGCTCTGTCGCTCCCTCTCATTTTCTTTCCTACCTCCTCTCTCTCCCACTCCCTCTTCTCTCTCTTTCGCACACACACTTGTTCTTGTATGTTATCAACTGTTCTTACAGTGAATGATAGGCTAATTCACTGCCCTAACCGTGTTTATTTGCACATTACAACTGGGAAAAGTCAGCTTGTCAGGGACAATCTGTGGAAAGGGATCCCGACAAACTCTCTGATCGGACAAGTTCATTATGTTGATTTCCTTTACATGTTCCCGGACGTTTCGAACTACAGCTGTATTTTCTGCCCGTGTTTCACATATCCACTGTTTGTACAGGAGAAATAGGAGCAGGAGCCGGCCACCCGGCCCGTCGAACCTGTTCCGCCATTCAAAAAGATCGAGGTGATTTGGCCATGAACTCACCTCCGCTCACCTGCCCTTTCCCCATAACCCTTAACTCCCCTCTCATGCAAAAAAAAAAAAAAATCAACCCAACCTTGTCTTAAATATTTTTACTGAGGTAGCCTGCATTGGGCAGAGAATTCCACAGATTGAGCGCTCTCTGAGAATCGCAGTTCCTCCTCATCTCCGTCCTAAATCTACTCCCACGAATCTTTGGCTAAATACCCTATTACTAGCTTCACCAACCAGTGGAAACAACTTTCCTGCCTCTCTCTTATCTCTCCTTTCATAAGTTTATAATTATTTACAGTTGACACGTCACCGCTTTTCCTGGAAAATTGCTTCTGCAAATTTCCTAGAGATGCTCTCTCTAATTATGTCAGCACGCTTACAATGAGTCTATTATTTATTTTTACTGCATTTCATTTCGCTGTTAGCAATTGTTTTCACTTTAACTAAAGTCCACTTTCACAGTTACGTGTCGTTTTTTCTTCTCGTGTTTCGATGAACCAACTGTTTTAATATTCAGATCTACGCCACCACGATAAAAGTTTGTCTGTTTTGATTTATTCTTTTATTGTATTTCTCTTGCAATCTCTGGTTCAGCCTTTATGGTTTTTTTTATTTCTCTCGTTATTTGGTATTATTCTGGGCAATCAAACATAATTTCTGTAACTGACAGCGATTGTGCACAGACGTTTAAATAGCATTCATAATTTACTAATGTACCAATGTACCTAAAATAAAGAATCTTTGAGCACTGCTCTGGTCACCATACTACCAGATAAAGTCATGCAGGAGCTGGAGGGAGAGGGAAAGAGGTTCACTGGGCTGCTGGATGGATTGGAGGATTACATTCTTCCACTGCACGTTGATATTCTTCTACACTGGGGAAACAAACGGCGTGAGCGTCCATTTTCACTATGTCACATGCGATCTGAGATACCCCCAACACGCTCAAGGCAGGAGTTCCCAATTTTGTGTATGTCATGGACCAATACCATTAAACAGAATGTCGGTAGACCACAGATTTGGAATCTCTGCTTCTAATGAAGAAGTCCTGTCTTACCCATAGTTTCCGGATAACCCAAGACCTGAAGTCCCGGTAATATTTCCTGGAGTCTTCTTTGCTGTATCTTCAGCTTAACGACGTCTCTACTGTATTGGCTGGCAGACACTGCAGAGATTACTTCGATAGGTCCCACCGGGTCATGTACCGAGCACCAGAAGATTACATCCCACCCCCGACCCTCGTGCACACCGCTTTATCAACGATGAGTATTGGTGACAAATATCGTTTCCCCCGCACTAGCTACCCGCTTGTCTCTCCCTTCAGTAAAATATGTGCTTGTGTGCTGAGGTCACTCTGTACTGGAGCGGCATAGAGAGCACGACTGTTTGCCGTGTAATACAGTGTAATTTCTGGCAATTTCTGGGCAAACGGCTTCAATCCATCTGGAACGTATTCTAATCTCTTCGACACGATCACTTTTGTGTCAGCTGCAGACTAACTACCCAAGTCAACAACAATGTCATCCAAATCGTTAATACAGATGACTAAAAACTGCGGGCTTGCAGTTGATCCCTGTGGCACAGCATTGGCTACTGGTCTTCAACATGAATAGCCACCTTCCACTACACTCTTCTTTCACAAATCCATTTCTGCGCCTAATTGTCTAGATCTCTGGCTGCCATCTAATTCAATCTTCTCTAGTTGTCTACCATGAGACCTTGTTACTGGCGTTGGTAAAGCGCATGTAGACAAAGACTATCGCTTTCCTCTGTCAGCATTCTTTTCTATCCCTTCAAATATCTCAATAATTTTAATGACCCTTTTCCAATGCAGAGCTTACCTAACTATCAGCAGTCAGTTCTTGCTGCTCCAAAGTAAGTTCTGAGGCTTATCTTTGTAGTCCTTGACCATTGATGGTAGTTTCGGCGGTTTGCAATTTCTTTCCTTGTCCTTGCATATTCTTTTCATAAATAAATTAGTCAAAGACTGCTAAAAATCGTGCATCTCCTCTTTCATAATTTGAAAAACATCCAGCAAATCACTATCCAGTTCCCTTAAATCCTCAGCTCCTAATACCTTTTCAATAACAAAAGGAACGTGTGCTGATCTTTAAGTGGGCTTAATCATTCCTTGATTGTAATTTTAACTTTAGATACTTTGGGATCCAGTCGAACGATTCGTCAAGGTCGTTGCAAGTGCGATAGTTTTTTTTTGGTAGCCGGAGACAAGGGAGTCTCAGAAGTTCGGAAACGGTAGGTAATTTTCTACCGTTCTGCGACGGCAAAGTAGAAATGCCAGTCTGTATAATACGACTTTGATGGTATTGCTTAAGTTGTCTTTCAGATCCAGTAGCCACTCAGCTGTGAACAGAACGCCTCACCGGCGGTTCAAGTAAGTCCCAAACGCAAATCCTCAGGTGCCACGGCTCGGAAGGTACCTTTTTTGTGTAAAGAATCCAAATGATTTTCGTCTCAACGACATGGGATGCATAGGTTGAGGTAGAACCATGTCTGTGACATCGAATTGTGATCTCAAGGAGGCCTCATATTCTTCTTTGACCCGTACTGCTCAATCATTCTCATTAGAATTGACCCGGATGTAGTCCATAGGTAGAGGTGTCCGGAGTTTCTACAGTCGTTTCTGTGGCACAGGCATTTTAAGGCATGTGATTGCCAGTTCTATAGCCAATCCTCATCCCTTTGCAACCGGGCATGGAACCATCCATCACGAAGTTCGGGTTGTGCATGTTTTCACTGTAAAACAACATTCCTAGCTGGTGACTACAGGGGCTTTTACCCACCTGTGATTCGGCCCTGATGGGGTATACGGACAAATTCATCGCATCTACCCCGCGGCGCCAAAACGCCGACACTGACTGGATTACCGCAGATACCTAGAAATTGTTGATTGTAGGTCAAGGTGCGAATTGTGGGATACCGCTGGGGCATAAAGCCCAGCTTACGCTGAATGCATGTATACTGTAGGGGACTGGGAGATATCATCCGTCCTGTAAGATCTCAGTTGGGTATATATAGGCATAGACAGTGATGCTCAAACATTTAGTATTTTAAAATTTTCATTTTTTTCTCTCGCAGTGCAAAATCAGATTTCTTGAGGGCAGGCCTAAAGTTTGTACCAACACAGTGAATCCAGACCCGCACTCAAGCACTATAGGTTGCAGATTTAGGTTTAACGTAGGATTAAGGCCATCAATTCGGATGAAAATGGTAGACAAGGGAGACAAGGGAGACAAGGGAGATGAAGTAGACGTGACGATTTTCAGAAGGCCTCTAACAAGATGTCGCTCATGAGGCTGCTTAGCAGGATAAGAGCTTATATAATTACAGGGAAGTTACAAGCATGTGTGGAGCATTGGCTGATCGACAAAAAACAGAGAGTGGGAATAAAGGGATCATATTCTGGCTGGCTGCCGGTCACCAGTGGAGTTCCAAAGGGGTCGGTGTTGGGTCCACTGCTTCTTACAATGAATGCCAATTATTTGGACTTCGGTATTAAAGGATTTGTGGCTAAATGTTCCGCTGATACAAAGGTAGATGAAGGAGCGGGCAGTGTTGAGAAAACAAAGAGCCTGCAGGGAGACTTAGATAGTTTAGGGAAATAGGCAAAATATTTGCAAGTGAAATACAATGTTGGAAAGTGTATGGCCATGCACTTTGGTGGAAGAAATAAACGTGCAGATTATTATTTAGATGGGGAGAGAATTCAAAATGCAGAGATGCCAGAGTATCTTGACATGACTTGGCAAATGGACCAGGAGTCCTTGTGCAAGATACCCTAAAGGATAAGCTCCAATTTCAGTCAGTTGTGAAGATGGCGTAAGCAATGTTGACCTTCACTTTAGAGGTAAAGTATATAGGAGCAGGGATGTGATGTTGAGGCTCCATAAGGCGCTCCAGAGACCGCACTTGGAGTGTTGCGTGCAGTTTTAAGCTCCTTATTTTAGAAAGAATATACTAACATTGGAGAGGGCTCAGAGAAGATTCACGGGAATCATTTCAGGACTGAGATGGTTACCGGGTGAGGAACGTCTGGCTCTCTTGGGCTGTTATCCCTGGAGATCAGGATTTCATAGAGGGGGATTTCATACAGACATTCAGAATGTTAAAGGCATGAGCAGACTGGATATGAGTAAGTTATTTCCCACCGTACGGGATTCTAAGACAAGTGGGGCAAGACTTCAGGATAAAGGACCTCCTTTTACAACTGAGATGCGGAGAAATTACTTCAATCAGAGGGTGGTAAATATGCGAAATTTGTTGTTACAAGCGGCTGTGGAGGCCAAGTCATTGGGTGCATTTGAGGCAGCGATAGATCGGTTCTCGATTAGCCAGGGCATCAAAAGGTATGGGGGGAAAGAAGAGGAGTAGGGATGACTGGAAGAGTTGGATCAGTCTATGTTTGAATGCCGGAGAACACTTGAAGGGCCGAATGGCCTGTTTCGGCTCCTATATTCTATGCTCTGATGGAAAGACTAACCGCGCAAGAGACTCGGTTTGAGCCGCTCAATGTGTTTGTCAAACTGTATCGAGGTAGGACGACTTCAGCGTGAAATGCCGTGACATTCCGAATGACATGCGTGGTGTAAGCTGCTGAAATATATGCCAATGTTCTGCTGGTTGTACTCGTTCACTGAGTGTGATAAAGTGCATTAGTTTGAGAAAGGTTGTGAATTTATTTCAGCAATCCGTAAATACACATCCCACAATAGTCACGTACAGTCATGGCAGCTGTGTCTCAGGGAGGTGTATCCGGGCAATTACTGTCACATGGCTGAGGGGAACAGTTTGACTGACACCGGACAAACAATCAGACATTGAAAAACTTTTTCTGGTGGTGTTTCAAACAATATCCCCGTTGATGGAAGAGGTCTACGGACACACATTAATCATTAGTGCGATTATATTTGGCTGTACTTGGTGTTTCGCAATTAAATCCCTGAACTGAACACAATCTGCTCCAGCGGGGGTTTCTCTCAGCTGTCGTCATCTGTTTTTCACGTTTTCTAATGCATGTTTGTATCTATATCAAGTCCCCGTAGAGTTCTCAGCGAATATAAAACCCAGGAAATGTGAACCGAAGCGTCAGTATTTCATTCGGAGCGTCTGCTTGCGGCATTTCGGGATACATTGCTTCACATACAAAATGATTGACGAATATTACAGCGTTGACAGAGTACTGTACGTGATCATCGCCGTCATCGGAGCTCCTGGTAACCCATTACGACATTTTCCATAAAACCGTATATGAATTAGTTGTGGGGGGTGGGGGGGGGACTATGGAGTAGATCTAAACAAATAAATGGTAATATTTTGCCTTTGCGTAATAAATTCCTATGTATGATGGTGATCTTCAGAAAAGGGGAATACGGGGGAATTACTGATGGTGAATAAGACGTGACGATGTTTCATGTAACGATCGCTGAGGAGGGAAGGGAATCCCACACCACGTACCGAAGGAGCGAACGAGCAAAAACACTGAACCTGCAAACGGGTCGCAGCATCAATGAATTACCACCTTGAATGAAATATCGAAGCCACTGAGGACAGTAAACGTGGGTTCAGCAGAAGCTGGGGAAAGTTGTGAACGCAGTCCCATCCAGTCCGCAGATCTCCTTTCCACCTTGCCCCGTCCACTTTTCCATTGCCTTTGGATAACAGCCAACATTATCGAGCACAGTGTGATCATTGCGATCATTCTTTTTATCCCTATCCCCGCGGCCAGTGGATACAAAGCACGAATCACCATACTCAGGGACTGCTTGTATCCCACTGTAATCATAGTCTCGAACAGACCGCTCAAGCGCTGAAAGGTGAAGCGAACTTTTCATTTCCCAATCTACCTCGACGGGGCCTTTCCACATTTTCTTCTCAACGCATGGGTTGTTCTCCTTCAGAGCAAACCTATATTTTGGAAATTGCTTTCTTTGACAGCGTAGGTGCAACTGTTGCATGGTGTGATCTGTCGGGACGGCTCGCAAAGCAATTTTTTGGTTGTATTTTGCAAGATGTGACAACAATAAACAAAAGTAATTGCAATTATTTGGCAATCCTGTTTGCTAAAGCTGCGTTAGTTTGTAAGGATGGTATCTGTGGAGATGATTAAGTAATATTCTGTAGTTTGGACTTTTAGAAGATACTTGATAAAGTCTTGTATAAACGATACTATTGCGTGAAGTAAGCATGTGGGTTTCATAGACTGAAATGTGACACCTGGAACCTATACTTTGAAATAATTGTGACTGGCAAGCAATGGCCGTCAGGTACCGCAGGGATCAGCGTTTCGCTCCCAGTTGTTTGAAGAATCCAATGTAGAATTTCCAATTTTGATGGCTGCACCCAACTTGTGGAATTATGAGTACACGTGTGTCACAAACTATCATAAGTAAGTTGGAAGATTGAGTGCATTGCGGTAAATATTTGATAGGACAGAGTATGTTCATTACTGTGACTGACTGCGAAATCATGATCATGAACGGAGTCCCAGTTTCTAAGTACGTCTGATAATAAAAGCAAACATCAAACTATTATGAAGACAAGCAGATCATCAGCTATCAGTGCAAATGCGCCCACGGGCTGGGTTAGGAATAACGGAATAAAATATGTCAGTACTTCAGCGACGCCGCACCGGGTGTCAAAGGAATGATAATTCAGAGAGCGGGTGTACCAGTATGGGAATTCTGTGATATTATGATTGACACGGTCCATACTCACCGGAGATAGAACGACTGGGTGGGTTTTCATTGCAGTATATCTCCTTTCTGAGTAGCACTTTGACAACCTGAACTAGCTGTAGTTCTAGGTCATGGTACGCCATTTACCCACATTCTAGTTGAACACTTCCACGCCCAGATGAGGGATCCCTTCAGCCAGAGTTACTGACATTGACTGACAGATGGAGAACGTCGCTGCATATGCTTGACATCGTGGGAGAAAAGGCTTCAGGCACAACAATTGCGAAGGAATATGGGAGCGACTGTGAACTTAAGTCCTATTGAATAACAGTGTATGTTCAATGAACCAAATGGCGGTTTCGTGTTCCTATTATTCAAGTTTTCGTCAGTTCGTTCCTAACATAGAGTGCAGGGAATAATCTGCGCGAACGGTAACTCATTTGGTAACAACATTTCGTAGAATGATCAGAGTATACGTGCACCGAAAATAAACACCCGCTTGCAGACTGCAGAAGGTCAAAAGTCGTTATTACTAAGTTTAGAATGGTATTGGGTACTGCCGTTCGAAGTCATATTAGAAAACAAATAATAACACTGATTGCGCGTTACTGACCAGAGTGAGTTATCAGGTGCCCTGACGAAGTATGACTGTTTGAGTAGCACACCAAACGATCACACTGACACAGCCAAAGTGACCATGTACTTCCGGCAGTGTTTGTCACTGAAGAATTGTTCTCTGTGGTTGTTCATGATCTGTAGTGGATCCCCTGAGCCAGTGATCGTGAATTTCTGGGAATGTCGGTCCCTATATTTTTTATTTCACTGGGGTTTGCACAGAACCAGGTCGGTCAGTCGACCGCTGTGCGAATGATTCTCACGGCGCTGTTATGCTCGATGTGGATCCAGTTCAATAATGGATGCTGTCTGCTGCTGAGCTCTAGAGAGCGCCTGTTCTCTGCCAAAGCTCTCTCGCCTCCCTTCTGACACTTAGTATCCATCAGTCTGTTTGATGATGTTGGTCAAGGCTGAATGTGGAAATGCAGTTGTTTCAGACATTGCAAGCATGCCTAAAGCTTTAAAGGGACAAACCTCGTCCTGTGCAGACAATTTCCGTACTTGGGCTTAATTTCAATCCTTCGGAACCGTAGTTTAATAAGGAATTTTAATAACGAGTCTGTGTAGGAAATTATTTTTAAGCTTAACTGCACTCCAACTTTCCAGTTCAGCTTACCTGTCAGTATTCAGCCCGAGATTTGCCCGTCGGTAGTGTGTTACATAATCGGCAGACTGTTCATTTGTCTCTTTCCAGTTAACTTATTGGCGATTGTCATCTTCTGCCGGGGAAAGTGCGGCCTTGCTACCTGCACCTGTCGCTATCTGGTCGCCATGGCAGTGGGGGATCTACTGGTCATCATCAATGAAGTAATTTTGTTTCGCATCAATCATCAATTTTTCCCGCTGACTTTCTTGCACCTCACGCCTGTGTGCCGTCTTACTCAGGTACTGACAAACTCGTCAACAAACCTTTCTGTCTGGTTCACCGTCGCCTTCACCTTTGATCGGTTTATCGCCATTTGTTCGCAGAAATTGAAAACAAAAATTTGCACTGGGAAAACGGCGGCTGTTGTGATATCAGTAATCTCCGTTCTGATTGTTTTGAAAAATGTCCCTCATTACTTCACACAGGAACCGTGGATCATCTACAACAACGTGGCGTGGGGCTGCAAACACAGGACAAATTTTTCTCCAGTAATCGTATGGTTAGCATGGGATTGGTTCGCAACATTTCTGTCTCCGTTGTTTCCTTTCGCTATAATCCTGCTGCTCAACGCTCTGACGGTCAGGCATATTTTAGTGGCCAGTCGGGTACGTAAGGGGCTGAGGGGTCAGAAAAAGGGGGAGAACCAGAGTGACCCAGAGATGGAGAGCAGGAGAAGGTCAATTATTTTACTTTTTACTCTCTCCGGCACCTTCATAATAATGTGGTTGACGACCGTTACAGACTTCTTCTATTTTCAGGCAAAAGGAACAGGAAGAGAGGTCAATGATTCTGAATTTATTTTGAACAATGTCGGCCATTTGCTTAGAAATATCAGTTGCTGCACCAACACTTTTATTTATGCCGCGACCCAGTCGAAATTTAGGAAGGAAATGAAAAGCGCGGTTACATGCCCAGTCAACTCAGTGCTTCGATTCATTAAGAAAATCAGAAACTGACCGCAACCTATCAGTGGCTGCGGTGAGACCAAACCGTGTCGTTCCTGTCAGTGATGTTCGTCGGCACTAGGTGGTGCTGCTCTGAGCGTCTGGAGAAGGAACAGGCATCATGGTCAGCATATCGCAATGTCCTCTCACGCTTTTAACTCTTCCTATCAATCTGGGAACCGATAACGCTTACCCACAAATTCCAAGAGATGATCCTTTTCCCTTAATGACCAAAACACTAACCGTGTAGAGTCATTAACGGTCTTGCACATCAATTGTCGATCTATTATAATCTCCACTATAGATTAGATTTAACTTTATTGTCATTGTGCCGACTAGAGACACAAAGCCAAATGAAATGCAGTTAACATCCAACCAGAAATGCAAAGAATGGTGTTATTTACAAAATATTTGAGAATAAAAAGTAAGTGCTACCGCACACAAATACAAACCTACTGAGTCAGTACCATATGGGTGGACTACTGCTTAGCGCTGTGATGTGAGCTTCATCCTGCCTGTGGTTCTTTCACATGAAGTTTCAGATTCTTAACGTAACTGTTCTTCAATGTGTAAGAGCGACTATAGCAAGTTTCCATATCCTAACAGTTTAACAACTTTGTGGTTGATAAGCGATTAATATATCCGTTATTAATCTCCCCATGCTATTCTGTGTCTGCTCGTTATAAAGACCACTGCTAAGGAAATAATCACTATAAGTATAATCGAGTACCAGGAAATTTGACATACCTCAGTCAGGCACTACCCAAACTGCTCTGCTCCAAGGCAAAAACACATACATGGCCATGCATTCTATTTTCATTACAGAATTTATTCATTCCAGATCAATGTGTTGTTCCTGCACGCTGAAGCGTTTCAGATCCAAGACTATCGAGACTTCTGCTCTGGAGTAAACGCTGTCTGCATAGCTTTGCCATGAGGTCATTTATTTTCTTTCTATACCCCCGAGGTGGAAGATGCATGCCCCATCTTTACTATTTATTCAATTAATACTGCTGCCAACACGATGGCATCGACTCAGTAACCCACATATCATCAAATTCCTCATGGCATTGTTCGTCCCATTCTACCCGTTTACCAAACTCAGTCAGTTCCCAAAATCCACCCTCTTCATTATTACCAATCTTCATATCATCTGAGAGTTGAAAATTGCAGCAGCTGCAGTCCAATTAACACCGTTGTATAATGTGCATAACATTCTGCAGGTGTCCATTACCGGTCTCCACTGTGTACCACTGGTCACGAATTTCCAACTGGAAACCGGCATGGGTGGTCACATCTTCTCACCAATCAATTCCAAGCCTATTCAGAAATATAAACCTGTTATCCTTGATCATTCCGTCATATACCTCATTGAAGTCCTTGTACACTGTATCAACCAGACAACATTTACTGTCGTACCTGTGAACCTATTCAAAACATTACGAGGGGTGATTGATACGTTCGTGGCCTAAGGTAGAAGGAGTAAATTTTAGAAAACAGAGCATATTTATTTTTCACTCTCCCCTAGTGTTGCCACCATGTCCTCGTGGACCTCCTTGGCCGATAAGCCCTTGAGACCAAGGAGTCTCAAGGAAACCAAGGTATTATGTTGAAAAATAAATGTTTCCTAAATTTGACTCGTTCTACCTTAGGCCACGAAATTATCAATCATCCCGCGTAAAATTATCAGAACGGTTATCTACGTAACATAATATCTTGCATCTGTAATTGCACATTCATCGTGCCCCCTGATTTATTGTCAATAAATTCTTCATGGATGACGGACTTCACTGATCTATAATTATGTTCAGAAATTTCAAGGAGTGAAGCAGCCTGTTCATGTACTTGTATTGTGAACTGCTGCTGCACATTTTGAACTTACACTCCAGTGATGTTGCCCTCCAATGACCTGGCACTCCTTCTCTGATCACACATCACCTGAACTTTCAGTTTGGACGGCAGGAATCTTGCTTTCCAAAGAACACAGGTGAATTCGCAGCAAAACACTGTGATGTTCTTTCTGCTTTCGGTCTCCTAAGACATCAAAATCGACATTTGAATAATTGAGTTACCCAGATTTCAATTCCCACCCCCTAACATTTCCAGCCCGCCAAACTAACTAAGATCGCTTGACCTGATGATCACAGATGATAGATACTCGTTATACCCTCACTTACCTCCTTCAGTTCATTGTATTGAAATGCCAGAAATCTTCATGAATTTGAAGAATTTGAAGGTATAGACAATAATCTGTTGACTTCGTTAATAGAGACAGTTCAAAAAACCAAGTAATTATGAATATGTAAGGATGAGTTTGTGAGATTCATAATTGATCAAGGCATGTAGGGATATGGGGAGAAGGCAGAAGGTTGGGCTGAGATAGAAAATGGATCAGTCGTAATGAAATGGTGAAGCAGACTTGATGGGCCAAATGGCTTAATTCTGCTCCTATGGCTTATGGTCTTGTGTTCTTGTTTGCCGCCCAAGCCTCTTATCCTGTCTGCGCACAACACGTTAATGTTGTTATAGCTATTACAGGCTTACAATCATCACACAGCAAACTCTACGTAATTGAACAAATATAAATGGTCAAGAGATCTTCGCGTGGCATCCCACATAGATACTGAAGGATAGGAGGTGCTGCTTTCCATGGATCAATAATTTTACTAATATGATGTTTCAATGTTGAATTTGATCCCTCAGCCAAATAGTTGACACAGTTTGGGAAAAATTAGGCTGCAAGCATCAGTCTCTGCAACACCCAGTAGGACAGGCTGCGGTCCTCCTGAACACCGTTCCTTTCCCCATTTTGCCCAGATAATTGGCCCCAATGGCAGGTGAACAGTCTGCAGGTAATTGCCCCTAATTTTGGTGAATCCCTCTGCCAGCCACCACCGTTGGCTCAGACATTTCCACAGGTGAGACCGCTCATGTACACACCGTGACAAGGGTCCTGTCCGCTCGCTCTCATACTATATTTATCCAGTAGATAAAATCCACTCCCCCTCTATTCTTCTTTTGCCGGGATACCTGTCTCCCCGGGGAGGCCACATCAAGCCAATGGGCAAGCGATCTCCTGCTTCTGTGATATATCAGACTCCGGCCGCAGGAGATGCTTCATAAATCCCCCGTGTTCCCTCGGAGGGAAATTAAAATATATCAGAAAGAGGGACATATACTTTGGGTTTTATTCAGATTTGACAGGGCGTTCGAAGTGGGAGCGGGAGACAGAATCGGGAATGGTCCGCCTCCGCTATTGGGTGTGAAGAGCGATTGACATCGGTACACACCAAAGGGAGTAGCGTAGATCCGACATCATCTGTTGACAGCTTTGGGGTGGGGAGGTCACTGATTGTTGGCTCAGTCGTTAAACCTTCTCAACGGGAGGTTTGTAGCGCGAGGGTGACACTTGGTACGTGACAGGTGACTTCACATTCCGGTTTGGGAAGCCCATGTGTGACGTCAGGCGCGTGTGGGAGATTTTGTATTTGAAGCACCTCAATGGACATTTCTTATGATTTCAGTGCGACAACAAAAGAAAAACACGGGTTTCATCACTGAATCATGTGTTGTGTGATGCAGAGACCCTGCTATGTGCCCGGCTATGCCGGTTGTTAGTAGAATGGGCAGGGTGGTGTTTATCTCGAGTGGAGTGATAGAACCACAGTTGTTTTGGGGGAGGACTCTCTAGAGGAAAGTTAATGTGGGCTGGATTCTGTCAGTTCACTTACTGGATGCTTTGTAGCTTGATAAACTACGGTTTTAATAATATAAACCAGCATTGCCCCGGGGTCAACAGAAGACGTCCAGTCTCTGGAGTCTTCGCCTCCTGGTAAATTAAACACCCAGACGTAGGTACTACCATAGGTACCTCTTACTCTGAAAGTCAGTGAATCATTTAAACAGCTAATCGCTGAGTTCAGTTATGTTTGTTAGCCATCAAGTATTGCACATGCAGTCGTCTCGTCTTGATGCTGAGGTCAAGCGTGTCCGAGTGAAAGCGGTAAACGGGCGAACCCTGCGCGTTTAACCTCCGGCCTCCGACAACTGGTGGCGCTGCTTGAGCCTCCGACAACTTGTGCCGATGTTATGACCATGAACAAAATGCTGGTGGAACACAGCAGGCCTGGCTGCATCTATAGGGAGAAGCGATGTCGACATTTCGGGCCGAGACCCTTCGTCAGGACTAACCAAAAGGAAAGATAGTAAGAGATTTGAAAGTTGTGGGGGGGGGGGGGGGGGGGAGGGGGAAATGCGAAATGATAGGAGAAGAGCGGAGGGGATGGGATGGAGCTAAGAGCTGGAAAGGTGATTGGCAAAAGTGATACAGAGCTGTAGAAGGGAAAGGATCATGGGACGGGAGGCCTCAGGAGAAAGAAAGGAGGGTGGTGGAGCACCAGAGAGAGATGGAGAACAGGCAAACAACTAAATATGTCAGGGATGGGGTAAGAAGAGGAGGAGGGGCATTAACGGAAGTTACAGAAGTCAATGTTCATGCCATAAGGTTGGAGGCTACCCAGCCGGTATATATAGGTGTTGTTCCTCCAACCTGAGTTTGGAATCATTCTGACAATAGAGGAGGCCATGGGTAGACATATCAGAATGGCAATGGGACGTGGAATTAAAATGTCTGTCCACTTGGAACGTCCTTTTTGTACAGGTTACACCAGCCACAAAAGCGGTTCCAATGATTCAGAAATCTGAATCCCTGCCCCCTGCTCCATTCCTTCAGACACGCATTTATCCTCCACCTCATTCTATTCGTATTCTCACTGTCGCGTGGCACAGGCAGTAATCCCGGGATTATTACCTTTGAAGTCCTGCTTTTCAACTTCCTTCCTAACTCCCTGTAGTTTTCTTTCAGGACATCTTCCCTTTTCCCACCTATGTCATTGGTACCAATATGTACCACGACCTCTGGCTGTCCTCCCTCCCACCGCAGGATATATTGGACCATTGATATCCATTGATGTCAATGTGGGTTAGCCCGTCCCCATTTCTTCTGTAATTCACAACCAACTCTCTTATTTTTGCGACATTGAAGGAGACGTTATTTTCTTGACAACATTGTGTCAGAGAGATGACTTCTTCCCTGTAGGCCACCTTGTTATTATTTGAGATAAGACCAATCAATGAAGTGTTGTCGGCAAATTCAATTAGCAGATCGGAGCTGTGGATAGCGATACAGTCATGGGTATACAGGGAGTAATGGAGGGGACTCAGTACGTAGTCCTGAGGGGCTCCTGTATTGAGAGTCAGAGTGTTGGAGGTGAGGGAGCCCACTCTTACAAAATGCTGGCGATTTCACAGGAAGTCCAGGATCCAGCTGCATAAGGCAGGGTCAAGGCCAAGGGCTCTGTGCTATGTGTCGAACCTGTATGGAACTATGGTGTTGAATGCTGGTCTGCAGTTCAAGAACAGCATCCTCACACAAGCACCCTTCTTCTACAGATGTGTAAGCAAAGATGAATGGAAGAGATTAAATTCTCCCATAAGTAGTGTCATACATGGGGAAACATTGACTACAATTCGGTAGGTCGTAAAAGTGGAACGGCGTGAAAAACAACTGCACCCCCATAATGGGAGGATGTGACAGATCTGGATCCCACCGACTTGTCTGAACGGACGACAGCTGAAAGATGAGTCTCGTCCCGGCACTACTGCCTCATTTTTCACCGCCCCGGTTCATCTCAGGTGGTTCGCTGTGAAGATCCCAAACCACAGACTGACGCAATAAGACCATAAGGTATAGGAGCATAAGTAGGCCATTCTGTCCATCGAGTCTGCTCCACCATTCAACCATGGTCTGATTCAATTCTTCCCATCATCCCTACTCCCCTGACTTAACCCGTTACCATTTGATGCCCACAGGCTTTGTACAGGAAGCAAGACTCGGCCCCCAGTTCGGGGACATTAAGGTCCCAACATAACCCGCTTGCGGCCGGCTTCATCTCTCACTGATGTCATCACGCCGCATTTACCGATCCTCAGATCAGTAAAGCAATGCGGCGAATATATATGTATATATATATATATATTTGTGTGTGTGTGTGTGTGTGTGTGTGTGTGTGTGTGTGTCTGTGTGTGTGTGTGTGTGTGTGTGTGTGTGTGTCTGTGTGTGTGTGTGTGTGTGTGTGTCTGTGTCTCTGTGTGTGTGTGTGTGTGTGTGTTAAGATAAATAAGTGCAATATTTAAATGGAGTAATATATCGATTGGTCATTTTAATTGTGTGTAAATATTAGACAGAGTGGGTTGCTTATTCAGATATTCTGCAAGCTGGTTTGAAGGTACTGTACACAGTTCTCAGACGCCTGCGTAAATGAAAAAAAAATAAATCTTGGTAAAATACTGTCATATACTGCGAAATATTGGCCGCACTTCAGCAAAGCATTGAGGGAGAAATTGTCCACCTGCAAGGACAGGACGTTACAGATCGGGATCTCAATGCTTTGTCTGAACGTGCAACAGATTAATTTACACATAACGAGAAACAAACCCGCAGATGCTGCAAATCTGCGGTTAGATGGGAGCGGGAAACTGGATCACGTGACCTGTTTATGGACTCGCACTTAACCCAGTAACTTTCTCCTCGCCCCTCAGGCACTGTCCGGCCCACCTGCAGCATTTTCTACATTATTTCATATTTACAGCAACTACATTTTCATTTTCCCCTCCGTACCTTCCCCCATCCCATCTCCTTCGTCTGACACAGTCACAGGTTAGATCCCCATACCATTCCAAAATACAACTTGCATCCAAAACTGAAATGCGACATCTGTTCACTTCAGTGTCTATAATCATTGATTTCCCTTCGCATCACTGCAGCCTCACTGGACCGTAGAACATACGCATCACCAATTCAGAAACAGCAGGAGGTGGCCATTCCGCACCTCTAACCATCAACAAGATGACGGCTGCTCTCCCATCTCAGCCATATATTTCTACCCGATCCACTTCTACTCGATCCCTTTGGTTTCCACACATCTGCCAACTGCTGTTTTATGTCAGGACAATCACTGAGTCTTCACCGCCCTCTGTGGTGGGGATATACAGACATTCACCACCCTCGGAGTGGAGACATTGCCCTTCATCTCAGACCCGGACAGTGCACCCCCTTTTTCAGACAGTGGGATCCCTGGTTCAACAGGTACTGATGTTGTGCATTTCAGTGTTTTCACCTCTCTGTACTCGATTCTCCAAACGTTTTGCACAGTATTGTATCCTGTCTGACTTAAGACGCCTGCCTTGTGTGGAATAGTTTAAAACTGACTATCATCTGCTGATAATTGTGATTTTCTCAGCTCAGTGTTTCGCTGCCACAGACAAAAACACGCCTATCCATTGTTTCCTCCATCTGGGTTTTTTTTTCGCTGTTTTAGATTTATTATTCTCCCATGTACCCAGATGCAATGAAAGCGTGTCCGGCGTTTAGTTCCATAAACGTCCAATGATTACACAATATATGGGGTAGAACAAGGTAAATCAATAATAATAAAACGTGTAACAATCACAGTTCAGGTATTGTGCATCTAAACAAATAGGTGCAAGTTCATACCGAGGGAGATTGTGCGGGGGAAATTCAATCTGATCGGACTATGGCAGCATTTAATTGTCTAATTAGAGCGGGACAGAATCTGTTACTGAACCTGGTGGCTGGGGCGTTCGGTCTTTTGTATCATCGACCCGATGGATGGTAGCGGTGAGGGTGGTGGGGGAAAGAATATTAACGGCGTAGGTCGGCCTTTGATTATGGAGGCCGCTTTACCGAGCTGAGCTGGTTCCACAACTTTCCAGTTTTCTGTGGCCAGATGCAGAGTAACTGCCGTACCGAGGCATATTGCACCTCTATACGTGTGATATTGAATCGTTCTACGGAAAAGTTCTGTTATGAAAGAATATACTGGTGAGATCCTTCAGCACAGTTGTACTGTGTCTTCTCTCCCGATATTGCGACGTCGAAAGCTGCGTGTAGCTCTTCAGTGGAAGCTGAAACGAAACCAGTACATTTGTAATAACGTATCTCTGATCTTGTGCACTGTGTCTCATGCAAATAAAGGAAGCATATAGTTTACTTTGGATGGAAATGTTGTACTGGTGATCATTCGATCAGTGGCTCCGAGATTCGGTGGTATCCAGGAGGCCGTTCTGTTCTTACTCCGGTTTGGGCAGATAAACACGGAGGCAGTGCCACGCACATTCTGTCCTGTTGTTACAAATGGGGATCTATGGGATTAACGGCTAGAAATGCTTCTGGTTTCAGGCTCAGCGAAGACCCACCATCACCGGCTTATGTTCTAACCACACCCGGCTTTCCAAAATGCATCAAAGTCATTTTAGAAAACAGTAGGAGATCACAGAACCGACCACTGGTCTACAACATTGGTCTTTAGTTTCAAATAACTAAAGCTGGACAAATGGGCAGAAAACTGGCAGTTTGAATTTCCTGCAGATAAGTGCGAGGTTTTATACTTCCGGGGAACAAGTCAGTGTAGGACTAGAAAAGAGACTTTTAAGGCACCGAGGTGTGTCGTGGAATACAGGAAAATCCTGGAAATAGAGCATTTGGTGCATTGGCCTTCATAAACGAAAGGATTGAGTCCAGTCGTTCTGATGCTATTTTGACGTCTTATAAGACGTTTGGGAGGCCTAATATAGGACAGTATCACCAGTTCTGGTCACCTATCTAAAGAAAAGGTATCAATAAGATTGGAAGAGTTTTTAACGCCGGGTTAAAGGTTTCACAGCTAACATTGTAGGGTATTCCATGTAATGGTCTTTCTGTGGAAGCAGAGTTTGTTTTATGGTTAGCGGTAACGGGTGCTTCGGAACGTGAACTATCCAATCAGGAGAGACGGTTTGGGCAGCTTTTTCTATGCCTGTAACTGGTGTGGGATTTTGTTTTTATCCCGAGGGAGCTGAAGTGAAAAGACGCTGGAGAGAACTGTTCAAAAGATTAGATTCAATGGGGACCTTGATTCAATGGGCCCATTTTTGCTTTTTTTTCCTTCTTTCCTTTCCTTACTATCCTTTTATTTAAGTTCTTATTTATAAATATACTTCCTTCACTTATCTGCTATTTCCTGGCAACGAGTGGTAACTAGGCAGCAAATCACAGAACATTCACACAAACCAAGCTTGGGTAGGAGAGACATCCTGATCTCTCGGATTTGCCTGGACGGGGATGTGTATTCCCGAACCCTACTCGGCTGGAGAACAGCGGGACTTTCTACACCCCGTTCAGAGACTGCTATGTAGGGCTAACGAGCCGTTTGCAGAGACAACCGTGAAGAAAGTGGATTCATTCTGAGGCTCGTCCGGGATAGAGCTCGTTAAATGCTGTGTGATTGCCCCAGAACTGATCAAGTGGGTTGAATGTTTAAGTCGAGGTGTTAAACTATTAAGATAAGTGATTAAGATACGTGGTTATGGATGACGCAGAAGTTGAATTAAGGGGATTACCGGTAGCAAATCCGTGTGTATTGGATACTCATAGCCTAGCTGAACTGTTGATGGGGGTTTTAAGTACCATTAAAGCATTACGGACAGTTAAGGTCACGTAGCGAGGGTTTGACGGAACAGCGGACAAAGACTTCATTTTAATTCAGTTTAGCGCTGACGTAACGGCGGTGGATCTCCCTGGTACTATTGGGAACAAGGAGGGGGGAGTGGGGTTGTCTGTCCATACTTTCTGAGAGGAGGAGAGTGTACGCGAGTGTGCCAAATGGGAAGCCCAATTTACCGTAGCTGGGGCCGGAGACGTTAAAGTGCTCTCGTTTCTCCAGAGCGCAGGGAAGCAGTTGACTGATGTGGACACTCTAATGACTCCTCTAGTGAGGAGTGAGTATTCTGAGTTGGTATCAGCCATTACTTCCCTGGCGAATAAACAATAATGTCCACAGTTATCGTAGGCTGAGAATTTTCTCGGAGTCAAAGACATTGCAAGAACAAATTCAAAGTTTAAAGTGCGTTTATTATTAAAGTGTCAATAAATGAAACACGTCTGAGATTCATCACAACCCCCAATGCACCGACCTGTACAAAACCATGTGCACCCATATGCGCCGACACGCCAATAAATCTGCACATATCCTCAAATCCAAACGCACCCCCAAATCCGTATGCAGCACCAAAACCGCTGAAATCCCCTCATGCACATTTGATTATCCCAGGGCAAGAATCCTTTAACAAAGTTCAGAAAGTAACTATATTCGCAGTAATAATATAGCAAGAAAAAGTTCAACATTGAAAGTTAATTTATTGTTAACGTATCAATAAATGAAACATCCGTGAGATGGTCACATTACCAAATCACCGATTTCACCCTTTCCTTTTGCAACCGCTTATAACCAACATTCCTATAAATCTCCGCTCATTCCAAAATCCACACGCAAACTCAAATCCATGTGCATGCACCCCACAAACCCCGACGGACGCAAATCTCCGCTCATCGCTGAAACTCGTTTGCAACTCTAAATCGGTCCAAACACCATAAAATTAATAAACATCCCAAGTCAGTGTGCATCTCCATACTGGGGAACAAATCAGTAAATCTCAGAACAGGAAGCATTTCAAACGGTTCAGAAAAATGACTGTATCAACATCAAAAATCCACACATACCCATAACAGTCGTTTGCAACTTCAGATCCGCCTATTCCCCCATATCTGCCGACACGGCCATAAACCGTCACAATCTACAAATCAGAGCGTACTCAAACAAGCTGACACCTCACATGCACATCCCAGTGTCCCGGAGCAGCCTGCCTCCAAAAATGCCTGCTTCCACCAGTTAATGGGTGCTGGTTCAAACTGCATTGATCTTGAGAGTATTCATAAACGAAATAACTTTGAGATACTTCACAAAACCAAGTCCGCAGTCTCCACAACTCTGTGACATCCCCGAAAACGAGAAACATCTCCATATTGGGCTTCACATCCCTGAGGCAAATTATTATCCCCAAATCAGTGTGAGCCTATATATTGGCGGACACATCACATGTTCGCATCCTCATATTTACTGACATCGCTTTAAAAGGGCGCAATCTCCAAAGCAGTGCGCACCCGAAACACACTCACACTCCCACAAACATAATAGATTATCTCAGAACAGGAAACCGTTCAGAACTGTTCAGAAAATGGTTTTGCCGGCATTAAAAATGCGCTGGCACTGCAAAATTCTGTATGGCCCTATTCCTCGAAACAAACAGCAGAGGCAGAACTGTTCGCTGATCTCCTCGTCTAGCTGAATGCTATTTCAGCTCTTCAACTCGTGTCTCTGCCAGTCCCTCTAATGCCGTCTCGTTCGTCTCTATCTCTTGCCCAGTTGATATTTTAACCTGGGTCCTACAGACATGTCAATGGAACTACCTGTAGTTTTCTCGTTTGTGACGTGAGACATCAAGCTCTGCAGAAACAACACACACAGTCCATTTCTATCAAAACCTCCTGTCATTAGCGAACCTCATTATTTCGAACTCTTTCATGTGAGCGATCGATTAAGGTCTGAACTCACAACAAAAAAGTTTGCATTCAATTTGTGAGACTTGTTCCCCTTTTATGTACGTGTTCACCTCAATTCTGATATTATTACCCTTCTCGAATTTCCCGTGCAGAAGAGTAACGGACAAGATTCGTGCGATTACGGCTACATACGAACAAGGTACTGTAACATCCCCAATGGATATTCGCTAAACAAATCAGGTTTTCCGCTAACTTGGTGGATTCGTGTGCGTCGTCATCGAGGCCGGCTTTAGTTTCGAGAAGGGTGAAAGAGACTCGCCTAATGGAAGGACTTAAATAGTCTAACATGTTTACCATTTTCAAACAGAAATCTTTCCTCCCTCTTCCCGAAAAGTAAACTCCGCTATTCCTTTTCTATTTCTCCGTCCACTGTTGATTAACCCCATTTCCTATTCTTTGAAAGTTCCCATTTTTTCCAACATCATCAAAGTCCTATCTGTGTTCGCTGGTTTCAGCACTGTTCCCCTCTGGTTGCGCGGGTGCGCGGCTGCGCAGTAACTGAAATGCTACCGCGATCATAGCATTTGTGTTCGTGCCGCTGGGTTTTGTATAATATAAGGTTAACATAATTCTGAAATTATGCTAATATGTTTTTAGAAATCTCTGATAATATAATGAAATACTCTAAAATTATTTGTGTTAATGAATCTCATCCATGAATATTCTGAATAATAAACATACCAAAACCTTTACATTGAAACATTTTAGAACGTCATCGTATTTACAGCGTCAGCGTTTCAAGTTATAACATTGTTAAAATTGTTACAGTAAAGACAGAGTGGTGGCGATGAAGACAAATAGGAAGGGTTAAATGTGTGTCTACTATCGTATGCACAGTCCCCGTCAATTATACGGCTCCGCGGACCGAGGACGCGTTGATATACCTGAGTGGATCGAAGTGGTTCAATGTGCTGTATCTGAGGAGTGGGATTTATCAGGTTCCCATGGGTGATGCTGACAGGAGAAAACGGCATTCATATGTCGTACAGTTCGAAATAGTGCCACAGGTCATATCCAGACACACGGCTGCTCTCCAGCGCGTCATGGAAAAAAAACGGTAGGCGGTATATACTTGCCTGAGGTATTGGTGTACCTGGACGATCTCATAGTGTTCGGCTTCACCTTGCAGGAACATGAAATGAGTCTGATGAATGTGTTAGGCCCTTTGAAAGCTCGAGGGTGATAACTTCCCCTGGTCAAGTGCCAATTATGCAACACATCTGTCAAACTATGTCAGCCACATAGTCTCACGGGATGAAATAGCCACGATCCCTCAAAGATAGAGGCGGAAGCCACGTGGTCAAGGCCCCAGAATGTGCGCACCCTCCGCTCGTTCCCTAGATTCGGTGGGTACAATATTCCTGACCTCGGCGAAATTGGATGTCACAGGCGGCATTGTCTGCCCATAAATTGCCTGAGGTACCGTCCGCAGTGCTGGAGCATTGATATGGAGGCTTTGTTCTGAAATGCGCATGAAGGGGTGTAACAGACAGAGAGTGGAAGAGTGTTCCTGCCCCTGGAGTTAAAGCAATGTGCCAGTTTTTCATCACGGTGAAATCAGAGGCGAGACAAGTGCAGGATCGAGCGATGGAACATTTGGGATGTTCTGGTTGCGCCATTCTGCAAGCTTGCTGCAACCTGACTGCTTTGAAAACAAAAGCGTTGCCTGAGTTGAGACCAGAGAAGTGGCAGCCGCTCATCGTTTTGTCAGTGGCTGCAAAAAGGGGATATGGCCCAGGCGGGAAAGATGAGTTACCTAGCTGTATCTCTACTACAGAGCAAATGACAGAAACTGACTTGGGGATGATAATTTGACTCAGGGATGTGCAGCCCAATATGGGGATGTTTCCCGTTTTCGAGGATGTCACAGAGTTGTGGAGACTGCGGACTTGATTTTGTGAAGTATCTCAAAGTTATTTCGTTTATGAATACTCTCAAGATTAATGCAGTTTGTACCAGCACCCATTAACTGGTGGAAGCAGGCATTTTTGGAATTGTTGAAATGAGTGCTGCTCTGAGACACTGGGATGTGCATGTGGGGTGTCAGCTTGTTTGAGGTACGCTCTGATTTGTAGATTGTGACGGTTTATGGCCGTGTCGGCAGATATGGGGGAATAGGCGGATCTGAAGTTGCAAACGACTGTTATGGTATGTGAGGATTTTTGATGTTGATACAGTCATTTTTCTGAACTGTTTCAAATGCTTCCTGTTCTGAGATTTACTGATTTGTTCCCCAGTATAGAGATGCACACTGACTTGGGATGTTTATTAATTTTATGGTGTTTGGACCGATCTGGAGTTGCAAACGAGTTTCAGGGATGAGCGGAGATTTGCGTCCGTTGGGGTTTGTGGGGTGCATGCACATGGATTTGAAGCATTAGGGTTAGGCTGAGATTATGCGGGCAGTGGGCGAATCAGCCCTCTTGTGCTTTTTGATCTCGTCACTTGAGATTCACTTTCACGCAACCCTGCCACTTTGAACTGGCCCACACCTTCGTTAACCAGGTCCAACACTTGCCTTCGTCGAATTTTGCCCCTCTTGACATAGGATATCGGGTTTATGGGGGTTTAGCAAGGGTTAATCAGGGCGTGCTTTGGGTTTGTGGGGCTGAAGCCAGGGTTAATCGGGGAGTGCCTAGGGTTTGTGGGGGTGTGTACCCCTTCTGGACTTTAGGATTAGGTTTGAGTGTTGGGCTGGTGGATGTATATGTTTGGCTGGGAGAGGCTGGGCTGCAGAGTTTTGTGTGGTGATGTATGAGCTGCTATGGCGGATGGGCTAGTATGGTGAAGCCAGGTTAATTTGGCCCATGCCTTTCATTATCGTGGTTCGACACCACTTGGTTCAACGCACCGGGTGTGCGCTGGGACACATCGTCAGTAATTCATCCTCGGATCATCAGGTGTTTCGGGCCTCCAATCACTATTATTCACCCCGAGGTGGCCCAACAGCGTCCGGCTCAGACACTGCTTGTGTTTTTCCCAGGGCCCAAGATAAAGAGAAGCATGTAATTCTGAGGGTGATGATATTTTTAAACATCATTACCTGGCATCTGTATGCCTGTGATTGCATTGGTTAAATTGACAGTGTTTACTGGGCATTCAGCAGAACTGCACCTGAGTTTACCACTGACTTGTTGTCTGTCGCCCCATCTTGGGTTTAATTTACTAGTTCTCTCTCGCCTTGTCTATATCTGGGCTTTCTTATTGGCACTTCGTGGACCGGGAGAATGAAGAGCGTGTCACTGTAAGGTTAGATTGAGATTATGCGGGCAGTGGGCGAATCAGCCCTCTTGTGCTTTTTGATCTCGTCACTTGAGATTCAGTTTTACGCCACCCTGCCACTTTGAACTGGCCCACGCTTCATTAACCAGGTCCAACACTTGCCCTTGTCGAATTTTGCCCCTCCTGACGTTGGATATCGGGTTTGTGGGGGTTTAGCAAGGGTTAAGGTTAGGGTTAACCTTAATGCAAGGTCACATCTCCTCCAGACAGGCTGCGGCGTTCCCAGTTGGTCCGGCCTGAGAAGTATCAGAGGATTGTTCTGAAGTCACTTCATGATGATTCCGAACATTTGGGTCTGAGAAGACCTATGGATTCATTGGTCAGAAATCGGTTGTACTGGCCCCGTATAAAGCCTGAGGCGGAAGGGAGTATCGGATCTATTCCGATTAAGACGCTGCCTACGAGGTCACTCCGTTATCCTATTTGCAGAGTGTGGCGCAACATATGTCTCGATTTTCTCTTCTGACAGCCTGAGTCCAACCAAACGATGAATGTCTTGGTTATTACTTTTCGCTACAGCGGATATGCTGAAGCCTACAATGGATCGGAGGGTGTCCACCGTGGCCAACGTGTTATGGGAAAAGTATTTCGGTCATTCTGCCTGCCGCAGACGGATACATCCCGATCAGGGAAGGGATTCCGAGAGTGGGCACATACATGATTTACTGCGCATGCTCGTTGTCGAGAATTCGTGGACTACGCCCTATCACCCTCAGGATGATATCCAACGGAGAGGCTGCACCGCACATTGCGGGACATGCCCAGAAGTTGGAGATCAGCAACACGGACAAATGGAGTCAACCTATTGGGTGTTTGTTGCCAGCTGACCTTTAGTTTGGCACTGTCGCAGAAGATTTTCCACAGAACACTTATATGAATCTGTGTCTTATATAAGGAGGGAATTGCAAAAGCCGCATGAACTAGCGGAGGTCCATGCAACCAAGCAAGCTCAAGGAAATAGCATATAATCACTTCGTTAGGTTCGCCAAAGTGATGCGACCAGACAGAATTCTCATAAAGAATTTGGGGTTACTTGTGAAGCATAATTTGTCTATGCCTAACGTAGTGGAGAGTCAGATGTCTAAAGTTACAGTTTTCCGGGTGAAGCCACAGGATGACAATGGATCTGCCAAGAATCTCCATCGGAACCACCGTCTGCCCCTGGGTCAGGAGGTACGTGTGACCCAGAGTCCGGCAAGTACCTAGTAGGGACACTTTGCGTCGACATGGCAGGACAGAAGGACAAGCAGCGGAAAGGTTTTTAAGGAACATAATCTCTGAATGTGGTATAGATCAGAGGATGAGGAAATGGGGATGTACTATGCGTCACCATTTGCAACTCCAGAATGATTGACAAAAAGTTTCCCAAGCCTCCCCACACTGATGCGAATGAAATGGGTTGAACTAGGAGTGGTCAGGCAGTTTGCGGCTGGGAAATGACAGGAGACTGGGATCTAAAGGTAGTGAAAATGAAACCCGAGCTTAGCCAAGTGACAAGGGGACTTGGCACACTGTTTTCGGAAGGCACGAGAAATTTACAGGCAGGGACTTCCCCATGTAGACAGGAATGATGCCAGGGAGAGGCTGACATTGAAGAAATAGATCATAGGGTAAGCTGGTCTCAAAGAGTCTGGAAACACCCGCCCCCCCCCCCACATGTGCTGGCCAGTGTCGCACAGTGGGGTCAGTGTGCTGCGAATATACCCCGAATGAGAGATGGCACTACCATTTAAAAATTCATTGGCGGTTCTTTCATCAAGAAGTTCCTTTAAACACTGTGTTATTAATGAGGGGATCATAAGTTATTTCACAGTCATGGGGACAGAACTATTTTTGGCGGGGAAGAGTATAACGGTCTGGTAAGGGTTACACTGCAAACACTGTTTAAGTTATTATTAGAGATTAGGGGTGCTCAGGAATGTAGGCCATCCAATCAGGAAGGCTGGCGAGAATGTTTTTTTTTTGTGCTGATCACCGGGGTGAAGACTTCGTCTTTGATCGGCGGGAGAGGACGAGAAGAAACACTGGAGAGAACAAGTCGTAGGATTCGATCCGGAGGGGACCATGATTCAATGGAGCCAACGTGGGGGAATCTGCTGGAAATCGATGACTACGAGTTTTGGAGGTTTTGTGCTCCAACCTGTGCAAATTAAGTAAAGTTTCTGTTCATAAATAAACTTCTTTTAATTGTACGCCGTGTGACATGATTTGCGAGTTAGGGGGCAAAAGTTTAAGGGAAACACGAGGGGGTATTTCTTTACTCAGAGGTGATAGCTGTGTGGAATGAGCTTCCTGTAGAAGTAGTAGCGGCCAGTTCAGTTGTGTCATTTAAGGTAAAATTGGTATATGGACAGGAAAGGAGTGGAGGGTCATGGGCTGAGCGTGGGTAGGTAGGACTAGGTGAGATTAAGAGTTCGGCACGGACTAGGAGGGCCGAGATGGCCTGTTTCCGTGCTGTGATTGTTATATGGTTATATGGAGCTGTAAGAAAGCAGCAAAACACACAGCATTCAGACAAATGTTGAGGCTTGAGTGGGCGAGACATCTGGATCTCACTAACCGGCGGGACCGAGTGTCTATATGCCAGACGTGCTGGGATGGACTGCCAGTGAGGGCGAAGGAGCACTTTCCTGAGACGCCCGGGAAGAAAGGGGTTTTCAGAATCAATCTTGAGATTCGCCTCGACCCCAACTCCATCGACTCTCCCAAATCAGTATGAAAACCCATATCTGTGATCGTCCCTGTATTTGACAACACTCTACATAGATCCCCAAAACTGTATACAAACGCAAATACGCTGACATTCCCACATGCACGTTTCATTATCCTAGTGGAAAATAACAATAATCTCAAATAGTTCACAAAATAGCTGCCTCCCAGTTAAAGAAACATAAAGACCATAGTTCAGTTTAACGTGCAATTATAGACTTATTAATAAACTATCTATAAATGAAACAATCTTGAGATTCGTCACTCCTCTAAAAACATCAACAGTCTGCATATTAGGGCGCAGCCACATATTCGACGAGACGACGATAAATCAGCGAACATCCCTAACTGCTTGTGCATCATAAATCCGCGTAACCACCAAACCTGCTGAAACCCACACATGCGTATTTCATTATCTCAGAGAATGTGTCATTTCACACATTTTACGAAATTTCTATCTCCATCTTAGAGAAATATCCAGATTAAATTTCAGTTTAAACCTATTATGAAAATATCTTTAAGTGAAGTAAATTTGAGATTCGTCACAACCCCAAATCTATGTGCATACATATGCGCCAATACATGCCTGAATCAGCGCACACACTCCCACATCTGAGTGCACACTATGCGCCAATATTCACTGTAACACTCCATAAACTGTGGTCATCGTTAAATCCATATGAACCCCTAATCCGTACACATCCCCATACCTGCTGACAGCTCACATGCACATCTCTCTGAACCCCCAATTCCGTGTGCACTTCCATATTCGTCGTCACGCCCCGTGAATCTGAGAACATCCGCAAATCACTGTGCACCCGCAAATGAGCTGGCACCCGCATTTGCACATTTCGTTATCCCAGAGAAGAATCATTTCAAACAGCTCACAAAATAACTGCCTCCGCCTTAAAGAAATTGCAGGAACAAATTTTAAAGTTGACAGTGCGCTTATCATTAAAGTATCTTAAATAAAACAGGTTTGAGATTCGTCACAACCGTAAATCCACAAGCATACACCAATCCATGTGCACGTATACGCAATATCAATCCATATACATCGAAACGCCACTACGTCTGCACATATCCTCAAATCCGCACGCACCCTCAAATCCATAAGCAGCACCAAACGCGCTGACATTTCCACACGCACACGATAATCCCAAAACAAGAATCCTTTCAGAAAGTTCTGAAAATAAATATATCCAGATTAATAATATATCAAGAAAAAAATTCGAGATTGAAAGTGCATTTGAAATTTCCGCACATCCCCGAAACCCGTTTGCAACTCCAGATCCGGCTACTCACCCGCATCTGGATTTAACTACAAATCCTGTGTAACCCCATTTTCCAGAGCACTGCGAGCGTCCATGCGCACCCACCAACTACTTGCGCATTCCCATGTATGACGCATACCCCTAAATCTGTGCAATCCACAATTCAGTGCGCAGCCGCATATTCGAGAACACCCCTAAATCAATGAGCTACCCCAAATCAGTGTGAGCCTCTATATTGGTGGACACATCACTAAATCTGTTCCCAAGTCAGTTTTCATCCCAATATTTACTGACATCGCCTGAAAAGGGCGCCATCCCAAAAGCAGTGCGCACCCAAAACACGCTCACACTCAGAATATTGGATTACCTCAGAGCAGGAATCAGTTCATAACTATTCAGAAAATGGTCGTCTCGTTACTACAAAATCCACACGCACCCCAAAATTGGTTTACAACTCCCGATCGGCCGAGACACCCAAATCTGGATCTAATCCCAAATGGGTGCGCACCCCCATGTTCTGGAACACGCCCCTAGAACAGTGCACATCCCCAAATCCATGTGCACCACCAAATTCGTCGGACCACAAAATTTGCCGACACGTGTGCAACCGCAAATACAAGTGTACCCGCAAATATGTGCACTTTCCACATAGGTGCGCATCCGCAAATCCAGGTGCACTGCAAACCCGCCGGCGCCGCCATATGCACAGTGTATCCCAGACAGAAAACAACAAGAATACTGTTGAAATTTCACAGATAATTGAACAAACTTGAGAGACGTCACAACGAAATGCGCAGACATCACATTTTGTGCGAACCCCGAAATAAAACCTGAATTCACTGGGCATCCCAAACGTGCTGACACCCACATAAGCACATCAGAGTGCCCCAGAATTTGAAACCGTTTACTGCCTCCACTATTAAGATACTGTTGATGAAAGTTCAACGTGCGCAGATTATAAAAGTACTGTATCTCTAAATGAAAAAAAAGCTTGAGACACACCATGAATCCAAATCCGCAGTATCTGCAACCCGAAATCCACCACCACCATTAATGCAACCTCCCCATTCATGTTTCAGTATTAAAATCTGCAACTCCAGGTTACTTCACCTCAGTGATACATGCCGATACAGAACCCCAGTCGAAGTGTTCCATTAAGAATCATCTGCTGCGCATGTCAAAGAGCACACCATTCCGAATTCGGCTCCCAAGATTCTACCTAATAGCACCAATTAATTCTATAGAGGCTGCTCCTATTCCAGTGTAAGGTTTTAGTAAATGTCGAATAGTTTACCCGTTTTATGTTCTGGTACTAGATCCAGGATGGACTGATCTCCAGTCTGCCTGACCGCTTATTGTGCCAAGACTCCTTCCTGGAAGCAACTGAAAAATTCCGTCATCTAATCCTTTTAACCTGAGAAAGTGCCAATGAATATTAGGGAAGTTTAAGTTGCTTCTGCCAACAACGGTGTTAATATGGCACCTGCCCACAATCTATCTCCCGATCAGTTTCTCGCTGTTTCCATTTTTTAATTCACAGTGGGGGGCATCTGGTCTGTGCAGAACACTCCCAAACTACCGATTGCTCCCTTTCTGCTTCTGAGTTCATCAATAGACAATCTCATCATGTTGTCCTACCTATCTGCAGTTGTGGTACTATCATACTATGCCTGTTTCTTCTTTTCCCCCCAATGGCCCTCTCTTTCACGTGACTCTGTCCATTTGGAAACATCTGAACCCCGGAAAGTCTAGAAGCCATTGCTGTCCTTGTTATTGTCAAGTCTGTGTGAAAATTTTCCTGAATTTTGCAATTTCATCATGATCGGTAAATTATTGTTCGAATGTATGACATATATGCCAAACCTACTTACTTTTTGAACTTTTTTATTCGAAAACTCCGCTAAATTGCAATTGGACCTGGACGTTATCTACACAGATGACCATTTAATGTAAACACATACTTCAGTCCATTCTTCAGCTCTTCTCTGAACTTCCTCTGTGTCAGTGTATAGATACAGGTATTGGTGCACATACTGAGCCATTTCAACATGTACCCAAATTGTTGTAGTATATACACCGGGGAATTCAAATATTTGTCCTGATAAAAATAGTTTTGCAGTTGCCATTTCAGGGAACGAACTACAAAGGGTATCCAAAATAATATGAAATTAGCTGATATAGCGAACAACAAAATCATCGATTTTCTGCGTTTTTCCACCTCGGTATCGTTCAGATTACTACTGCTGCCCCGAAGCCCTCTGCGGACTCTATTTGCCGCAATGATATGTCTTACTGTTAACCCATTGAATAGTAAAATTAAACCGATCGGTAGCAACGGTGTTAAAATGCTATCCAGTAATTCGTATCCTTTCCACACAGGTAGAGTAGCATATTCATGTGTGAATACGCAACGCCACGGTATGTTGTCAATAATGGCGTAAGGTTCAATGGCAAAGTAATACGGGATACATTTCCCGCAGCTCACTATAACCACGGTCACGATCACCACCATTGCTGTTCTCTCAGTGCAATATCTTTCCTGCAGTTTTCGACAACATATTGCGATGAAACGATCGAAGGTAAAGCTGACTGTAAACCAAACAGAACAGTCCTGCGTTACAACCCTAAGTACAACTATCAGAGCGCATACAGGAGTGATGAGCAGGGATCTGGAATACATGTAGATATAGTTGGTCTGTTCCACTAAAGCGACAACTATAACCACCATCAGATCTGCTGTTGCCATTCCAACCAGGTAACGGGTGATGCATTTGGAGAGTCCGCATTTTCCCCGAGATAGGATCACAATCGCCGTTAAATTCACTGGAAGAAATTTGGAGAGAGAGAAAAAAAAGTATTATCGTTAGCTGCATCTGTCTGAATGCCTACCATTCTTCTGATGCTGCACAGGACACGTTTACTTTTTGGAAATCTAGTGTGTGCGGACTCCGTCGGCGCATTTCGTCTACTGGACAATAACGGACTGATGTGACAGTGTGTTGCCGACCTTCCGACAGTTCAGAGCCAGGCATCTGATTTCCACAATTCACGTACTGGTGAACAGTCGATCGCTGCATAAACAACATCATTCCTATTATTAGAGGTGAAACGGCTAACGGAATTATTTGTAGTGAAATTAAAGAGATTTAAATCATAAATTATATTTTACTGACTTGTGGAAGAACAGAGCTGCGTGTCGGAAATAGACTGGCTGGTCATTTGAAGAAGCTGTCATGTTGTTGTTGTAAGGTCGAAGTGTCTGTGTTGATGGAGACTCCGACCTAGAAACCCATAGACCGTATCGCTTCAGAAAGCCGAGCCATGTGAAACTATGAAATTATGTCAATATTGGCACCAACGTAATTGACAAGAAAAAAAACACATCTATTCACATATGGAAAATGAAAATAAATCCATCAGATACATGAACCCTCCATTCTTGAAATACTTGTCAAATGAGGGTATCATCTGTGCTGAGTAAAACTCCGAGAATTCTTACAGACGCAAGACGCCGGCACCATACATAGAGTGACCAGCTCCAGTATCTTACCAGGGACACCAATCGCTACAATTGCAGGATAGAAAACTCCCGCGATGTAGTAAATCGCTGGATAACCCATATTCCGTCAGAAGCAGCGTTCAGTTGCACGGAACCTTCCAACTGCTCATATGGACTGGTGATCGGTTTTTACAGAGTTATATGCAAGTGTGAGCAATTCCACAGAGGAAATTAGTGTGGTTATCATATCAGTCTCATTACGGACAGCCAGCTACACAAACACTTACATAAAATTGTTTTTCTCACTCTGAGATTGTGCCAGGAAATTGTCTCCTCAAGAGATACTATGTTGAAATACAAGATACTGTGAACATTTCCATTTTAATTTCCAAGAAACCTGGCGTCAGCTGCTGAAATGGGATATTTTCTGATCAGTGTTCTTTCAGAATCAGAATCAGATTTATTATCACCAGCATGAGTCGAGATATTTGTTAACTTAGCAGCAGCAGTTCAATGCAATACATAATATAGAGGAAGAGGAAAAATATTATAACAGAACAAAAATAAATAAATAAATAAATAAACAAACGTACACACAGACACACACGCACTCACACACACACACACACACACACACACACACACACATATCTATATATAAGTGTATACGCATATTGAATATATTAAAATTCGTTCAGAAAACTGCAATAATATATATATTAAAAAGTGAGGTAGTGTTCACGGGTTCAATACCCATTTAAGAATTGGATGGCAGAGGGGAAGAAACTGTTCCTGACCCGCTGAGTGTGTGCATTCAGGCTTCTGTGTCTCAGAAAGGCAGCGACCTCCAGCACCCAGGGCATGCCCTTTTTTCACTGATACCGTCAGGTAGGAGATACAGAAGTCTGAAGGCACACACTCAGCGATTCAGAAACAGGTTCTTCCTCTCTGCCATCTGATTCCTAAATGGACATTGAAGCTTTGTACACTACCTCACTTTTTTTTAATACACAGTATTTCTGTTTTTTCATGCTTTTTAAAATCTTTCCAATATAAGTAATTGATTTTATTTCTTTTTCTCTTTCTTTGCTAGATTCTGTATTGCATTGAACTGCTGCTGTTAAGTTAACAATTTTCACGTCACAAGCCGGTGATAACAAACCTGATTCTGATTCTGATTCCTACCTGAAAATCAGAAACAATGAGAAAAAGGGAATGCCTTGGGTGCTTAATAATGGACGCTGCCTTTCCGAGATGTCTTGCGTACTTTGTAGGGTCTTATCCAAGATGGCCCAAATAATTTACAACCCTCTGCATCTTCTTTCGGAGCTGTACTGTAGCCCCCACTCCTCCTCCCATACCAAACAGTGATGCAGCCTGTCAGAATGCTATCCACGGTACAACTATAGACGGTTTTGAGTGTATTTGTTGGCATGCCAAATCTCCTCAAACTCCAAACGAGATATAGTCGCGTTCTTGCCTGCTTTATAACTGCATCGATATGTTCGGACCAGGTTAAATCCTAAGAGATCTTGACACCCAGTAACTTGAAACTCCTCGCTCTCTCCAGTTCTGATCCCTCTGTGAGGATTGGTATGTAGAGGAAACTTCAGAAGATCGTGAACCTAGCCCAAAACATCACACAAACCAATCTTCCATCCTTGGACTCATTTTACACCACATGCTGTCGGAGCAGTGCTGCCAGGATAATCAAGGACAAGACCCACCCAGCCAACACACTTTTTGTCCCACTTCCCTCCGGGAGAAGGTTCAGGAGCATGAAGATTCGTATGGCCAAATTTGGGAACAGCTTCTTTCCAACTGTGATAAGACTGCTGAACGGATCCTGGCCCGGATCTGAGCCGTACCTTCCAAATATCCGGACCTGACTTGCACTACCTTACTTTCCCTTTTTCTATTTTCTAATTATGATTTATAATTTAAAATTTTATTATATTTACTTTAATTTGTACTTCAGGGAGCGCGAAGCGCAGAAACATATATCACTGTGATGATTGTACGCTCTAGTATCAATTGTTTGGTGACAATAAAGTACAGTTTCTCCGCCTTACTCTTCCTGAAGTCGACACTCAGCTCTTTCGTCCCACTGACGAATTCTACCAGGTTGTTGCTGCAACACCACTCCACTTGTTGTCATATTTCGCTCCTGTACGACCTGTCGTCTCCATAGGCTACCATATTGTTAGCCTATTGCCACGAACACCGCAGTAAACACCATAAAATACGATACATTACGTTCGCAGTGAAATTGTGTGCAGAAATTCCGAAGTGCCTCTTATGTTCCCATGAAACTCTGCTGAGTCACCACATCGTTTTTTGATTCTTCAGGTGAAAATGACATGTTCTCTCCCAATTTTCATTCAGACACATTGAATTAAGACGACTGCTTTAGTGCAAGAAGCCAGAGAGAGGATTGTTGATTCTTTGACTGTGACGTGTCTACTGCAGGAATTGGTGTTAGATCCGTTGTCGTTTATCATCCATGTGGTAGGGTATTGCCCAAACACTAAGATTGTATACAGAATTTTTATGTGTAAATGTATGTACAGTCACATACAATGTACAGTCAGATATGCAATCAGATCAAGGTGAATTGATAAATCTGTTGGCCTGATGAAAGAGTCTTTCCTGGAGCCTGTAGGTGCTGGCCTTCATGCTGCGGTATCGCTTTTCAGACGGAAGCACCTGAAACATTTTATGGTTGGAGTGGCTAGAGTCCCTGGTGATCTTCCGGGCCCGTTTTACGCAATTGCTGCTATACATATCCTGCGAAGAGAAAATTCACGCCCACAGATGCACTGGGCTGTCGGCACAGCTCTCTTCAGAGCTCTGCGACTGAGGGTAGTACAGTTCACTTACCAGGAAATGACACAGGCAGTTAGCATGCTGTCGATGGTGCCAATGTAGAAAGTCCTGAGGATTTGGCGACTCATGCCAGACCTCTTCTGCCGTCTGAGGTGGAAGAGGCTTTGTAGTCCTTTTTTTCACCACACGGCCGGTATGTACAGTCTAGGTGAGATCCTCGGTGATGTTTAAACTGAGGAACTTGAGACTTATCATCGTCTCAACTGCAGTCCCATTGATGTATCTGTTCCTCCGGTAATCTCCGATCAGCTTCTTTGTTTTTTCCAACATTGAGGGAGAACATTTTCTTGACACCACTGTGTTAGGGCGTTGAATTCTCCTCTGTAGGCTGTCTCATCGTTGATGGAAATAAGGCCAATCAATGTCTTCTCATCTTCAGATGTGATCAGCTGGCAGGAGCAGTGCATATCAACACGGTCGTGGGTCTATCGGGAGTAGAGGAGGGGACTCAGGACAGAGCCCTAGGGTTCTCCTGTGATGTGGGTTAGCGGGGCAGCGGTAAGTGAACCCATCATTTCCGACTGCCGACGATCCGACAAGACGTCAAAGGTGCATCTGTGCAAGGCGGAGTGCAAGCCGAGGTCTCTGAACTTCTTGTCGAGACTGGGCGGAATTAAAATGTTGTGTGGTGATAATGTAGTCCAATAACAGCATTCTACCGTATGCATCCCTCTTCTCAGCTGAGTGCCGTGCTATGGGTTTGCAAAGTCTGTTGATCAGTTGGTTAATTGTGGGCTGTCCAGGTTGCGCGATAACATGCGGAAGATGTAGGCCTTGACCAGCCTCTCAAAGCATTTGTTTATGATTGAGGTAAATGCGACAGGACGCCAATCGTTCAGACGAGCTCCTTTGGTTTTCTTGGTACAGGGACAATGACGGACGTTTAGAAGCAGCAGGGCACTACACAGTGGGAGAGGGTAGGAATAAAAGTGCCTGTGAGCGCACCAGGCAGCTGTGCCGCACAAAATTTGAGTGCTCGCCCTGGGTGCAACACGTTCAATCGCAAATGCAAATGCATCGGATATAGTGGGAGACTGCGAAGTGCTGGCTTTCCATCCCGCGGTGCACCGTTGTACTTTGGGTCTAACCAGTGTGGAGGCTACCGCTCCGGGTGATCCGGATATAACCGTCTGAACTGGAAGGCCTGATTTCTGTGAAGGATGAGTGCAGATGGAGGTGCGGCTCTTGTTACGCTTGCAGGGAGAAGTGCCAGGTAGGAGATTAGTAGGAAGCGATAGGGGCCAAGGGATTGATGTAGAAAGTGATATGTGCAGAAAGCGGAGAGTTCGGCGGGAGTCTGATAGTGTACATGCATCCTCGTCAGATCCCGTTGGAGACGGAAGACGTTATGTTGGATTATATTGTTACGAATAATGAACAACTCTGATGGGCAGAAGTGTGCAGAGTTGCCCATGCCCCCCTTTTGGAGAATCGCAACCCGTTACTATTTCGATGCTGCTAACAGGAGAGTAAGAGAGACAAAAGAAAACATGCCGGGACAGCTGTTACTGATAACAGCTCATGGGAGAGAATGACAGAGAGACACAGATAAGAGGTAAACACGTTGGAACATCTGCTACTGATAAGAGAGGAGAGGAGCCATTGATTTACTGTTATTGTCTTTTGGAGAAGGATTATTTACTTACTATTCTATTCATTGAAATTCCTCGGTGGACAGCTGGAGTGGGCTGGTTTGATGGGCTAAGTCATTCAAAACTGATTGACACTTGAGACCCCGTGAGTGGGGATAAAATGTCTGGTGTGACACCCCTCAGACGCACCAGGAGACACACTAGTGAGCATTAGATACCCACGAGAAAGTGTGGGGCATCGGAGACTGAACGAAGGATCGGTAAATTTTAACTCACAGTGTTTATAGCGAGGCCGGTGGAGGCTTGTGTGTGTGTCCACCCTTGCCTGGGTGATGAGTCCACCACGGAAGAACGGTCTAGCTAAAGGACGGAGGGTTCATACTTGAATGGCTACAGCAACAACACATCGACGGATCAAGATCATAAAGGAAGGTTGGCAAGACAATAGCTGTTACTGTTTGCGCTCTCTCTTTCTCTCTCTCTCTCACACCAACAATAACAACGCATCGAACAACAACTACCTCAGCCTTCGTGAACTGAACTGAACTTTATACTCACATATGACAATTCATTATCCCCTAGACAACGATAGAGCTTGTTTATTATTGATTATTATTATACCCACACTTTTAGGTTTAGTATTGCTAACGCATATTATCTGTATATTTTTTGTTATATTTTTGTATATTTGTATATTTTTACTAATAAACACTGTTGAAAATAGTACCGCCAGACTCCAACAGACACTTCTATATGTGCTGGTAAGACACCCAGTTACGGGGTACGTAACAAATTGGCGCCACGTCTCGAGATTTGATACCAAATTGGGGGGCCAGTGATTCGGGCTTTAAGTCCAGAATTTGATCTGGTTGCGTGGGTAACCAGACGGGAAACCAGCAAAGATGGAAATAGACAAGTTTTTAGGAAAGCCAACTTTGAAGGCGCTAGGGGGTGCCGCAAAGACGGACTTGGTGGAGGCTGCGAAACGATTAAATCTCCCAGAGGCGAAGTCGTCAATGAAAAAGTGGGAGATACAGAGGGCCATAGCCCAGTGTTATATATCCGAGGAGGTGTTCACACCTGATGCATTGAACATGTTCCCTGAAAAGAAACCAGTTGTTGGGGTGGCTCAGTTAGAGATGGAGAAAATAAGGTTGGAGTCGGAGAAGAGGAAAGTGGAGTATGAGATCCTGCTAAAGGAGTTGAAGGCGAAAAGGGGAAAGAAAGAGCCGAGTTGGTTGAGAAGGAAAAGCAGAGGGAGCATGAACTTAGGTTAAAACAGCTGGAAGCAGAGGAGGAAGAAAGGAAAGCTGAAAGGAGGATGGAGGAAGCTGAAAAACAACGGCAGTTTGAGAGGGAGAAATGGCAACATGTGGGTAGCGGGGCAGGCGGAGAGGAGAAGTTTAATGTTAGTAGGGAGTTTAGGTTAGTACCTCCGTTCGAGGAGACGGATGTTGATAGTTACTTCTTGCATTTGAAAAGGTGGCAGTGAATCAGAAGTGTCCCAGAGATCAGCGGGTGGCGTTGTTACAAAGTGTATTAAAAGGGAAGGCTCAACGGGTATATGCGGCGTTGTCCGAGGGGGAGTCTGAGAATTATGATGAGGTAAAACAGGCTAACCTTTGGGCCTACGAGTTGGTACCTGAGGCGTATAGACAAAAGTTAAGAGATTTAAAGAAAGTGTGGTATCAGACGTATGCAGAGTTTGCCTATGAGAAGGGTGTACTCTTGGATCGTTGGTGTGCGTCAGAAAGTGTGGAGGAGGATTTCCATCGTTTCAGAGAGTTAAGTCTGATTGAGGAATTTAAAGGTTGTGTTTCGGATAATATCCGGATGTATCTGAACGAAAAGCCGAATAAGTCTATATCGGAATTTGCTAGGTTCGCAGATGAATATGCCCTAACCCACAGGACAAGTTTTTCCTCAAATAAAAGTTATCAGAAAGGCGGTAGGGACGGTAGAGAAGGCCCGCCGGCTAAGGTAGAGAATAAGCCGGGAGGAAGACAGGGAGGCTGGCAGGAAAGTACCTGGCTTGACCTGTTATAATTGTGGGAAGGTTGGTCATATTGCATCTAGGTGCTTTGCTCCGAGGAAGGAGACAGGAAAAGAGGAAACAGCAGTCCCTACATGGTGTATTCAGTCGATCAGCAAATCGACGAGAAAGGCCAAGGTAGATAAAATACGAGAGGGGCGTGAGAAATTTATTTCAGATGGGACAGTGTCTGTGTAAGAGGGAGAACCCCCAGTTCCAGTGCAGATCTGGAGAGATACTAGGGCTGATCAGTCATTAATCCTAAGGAAGGTACTAGATTTTGGTCCTGAGACTGGAGAGGTAGTTTTGAGAAGCATAGGAAAAGGGAGAGAAGCTGTGCCTTGGCATGGGATCATTTTAAAATGTGACCTGGTATCTGGACCAGTTGAAATAGGCGTACTGTCAGAATTACCGAGAGACGGCGTGTCCTTCTGGGTAATGATTTAGCAGGTGGTGAGTTGGGGTCAGCAGTGAAATTGACAAGCAAGCCTGTGAGTGCTGAGGACCCGCCCCTGGATTCTAAGATCTATCTCGCATGTGCGATCACTCGCAGCATGTCGAGAAAGGCGGCTGAGAAAGAGGACAGTTTAAATGATTCCAGTGTTGATTTGGCTGAGACGTTTTTACCGACCCTGTACCAAGAGGGGTTAGGGGATGGTGCAACGGAGAATAGGGAGGTGGAAAAGAGTAAAAGAGAAGAGGTAGACCTACCCTTAGCAAGAAGAGAATTTATAAAAGAGCAGGGACGTGACGAGGAACTGGTGGCATTGGGAGAGTCAGTTCTTTCTGAGACAGAGATGGAGAAAAAGCCAGAGGGTTACTACCTGAAGGAGGGTGTGTTGATGAGGAAGTGGAGGCCGACCACGGTGCCGGTCGATGAGGATTAGGCGGTGGTCCATCAGGTGGTAGTTCCGAAGGTATATCGGGATGAAACTTTGAACTTAGCTCATAAGGGACCTTTAGGTGGACATTTGGGAGTAAGGAAGACAGTGGATAGGGTTTTGAAAGATTTCTATAGGCCAAACATGAGCAAAGATACTGCTGAATATTGTAAAAGGTGCCATACATGTCAGGTGGTAGGAAAGCCAAACCAGAGGCACCTCTCAGACCAATACCCGCTTTTGAGGAGCCTTTCTCCCGAGTCATTGTCGATTTTGTGGGTCCTTTACCTAAAACTGCGAGTGGGCGACAGTACGTCATGACCATGATGTGTGCCGCTACACGATTTCCAGAGGCTGTGACTCTGGGGAATATTAGGACCCCCGCGGTGGTCGGTGCAGTCACGAAAACTGATGAGGCAGAAAGGAGTGTTGAGGAGGAAACAGAAAGGTTTGAAAAGATAAGTATAGTACCAGATTAGAGAACTCTGTTATTTTAGCAAACCTTGCTGATAAAGTCAAACACTTAGAGCCTGAACAGAGGGAGCAGTTAACACAGCTCATTAAACGGCATTCAGGTTTATGTCCAGATGTTCCGAGGAGGTGTAGAGGAGCAGAGCATGATGTGATTGTTACCTCGACCCAGCCTGTTAAACAATCCCCTTATCGGATGAATTCGGAAAAGAGCAAGCTCGTAGGAAAAGAGAGTGAGCATATGCTAACTGGTAGTATAATCCGCGAATCCTCTTCTGCGTGGGCCTCTCCCTGCGTGTTCGTACCGAACCGGACGGTACCATACGGTTCTGTACCGATTACAGATAGGTGAATGCTGTCACGCAGACAGATGCTTACCCTATCCCTAGGGTGGAGGATTGCATTGATAAAATGGAGAAAGCGAGGTACATCACAAAAATTGACTTGTTAAAGGGATACTGGTGCGTTCCTTTAACGGACAGGGCTCGGGGAATTTCAGCCTTCGTCACCCCATCCGGGTTTTACGAGTACAATATTTTGCCGTTCGGAATGGAAAATGCACGAGGGACATTCCAGAGGATGAATGACACAGTGATAAAAGGGTTAACCAACGCCAAGGCTTATATTGACGATGTGGTAGTTTGGAGTGACACCTGGGAGGAGCATATTGAGGCTGTAGAAAACCTGTTTAAAAGAATGTCTGCAGCCCAACTTACAGTGAACCTTGCAAAGAGTGAATTTTGTTCATGCCACAATCACGTACTTGGGGTATGTGGTAGGACAGGGACAGTTGGCTCCTGTGCAAGCAAAAGTACAGGCTATTCCTGAGTTTCCTGTACCCACCAATAAAAGGGCACTGAGAAGATTTTTGGGCATGGTGGGATACTTTCGAAAGTTCTGTAAATATTTTGCGGATATTGCTCTCCCACTTAAAAAACTCCTACGGATGGAGGAAAAAATTTAATGGAGCAATTCTTGTCAGAATGCTTTTGAAAAGTTAAAAAAAACATATTGTGCCATCACCCTGTGTTAAAGGCACCTGACTTATTAGAACACTTCTCCCTGGGGACTGATGCAAGTGATGAGGCTGCAGGGGCAGTCCTATTCCAGAAAGCAGGGGATGGAGTGGAACACCCGGTAGCGTATTTCTCTCGGAACATTTTGAAGTGTACATTTGTTCAGCGCAAAGATCCTTAATTGTTTATACAGATCACAACCCGTTGGTATTCCTGGCTAACATTAAAAATAAAAACAGGAGGTTATTAAGTTGGAGTCTGATGCTGCAAGAATTTGATATTAAGAAACAGCATATTAAAGGAAGTGATAATGTAATCGCTGACTGCTTACCTAGATGCTAAATTGAATGTATATCTGTATTGCTCTGTAGTTAAAAAAAAACCTTCTGTATTTTGTTAGATTCTGTAATTCTGTAAGACTCTGTATTAGTTATTTTTCCCCTTTGGTGAAAATTCCTAGAAGGTTGAGGGAGTTACGATGGATGAACAACTCTGATGGGCAGAAGGGTGCTGAGTTGCCCATGCCCCCCTTTTGGAGAATCGGAACCCGTTACTATTTCGATGCTGTTAGGAGAGTAAGAGAGACAAAAGAAAATATGCCTGGACAGCTGTTACTGATAACAGCTCATGGGAGAGAATGAGAGAGAAACACAGATAAGAGTTAAACAAGTTGGAACATATGCTACTGATAAGAGAGGAGAGGAGCCATTGATTTACTGCTATCGTGTTTTGGAGAAGGATTGTTTACTTGGTACTATTCTATTCATTGAAATTCCTCGGTGGACAGCTGGAGTGGGCTGGTTTGATGGGCTAAGTGATTCAAAACTGATTGACACTTGAGACCCCGTGAGTGGGGATAAAAGTGAGGTCTGGGGTGACACCCCTCAGACGCAGCAGGAGACACACTAGTGAGCATCAGACACCCACGAGAAAGTGTGGGGCATCGGAGACTGAACGAATGATCGGTAAATTTTAACTCACAGTGTTTATAACGAGGCCGGTGGGGGCTTGTGTGTGTGTCTACCACGGAAAAACTGTCTAGCTAAAGGACGGAGGGGTCATACTTGAATGGTCACAACAACAACACATCGACGGATCAAGATCATAACGGAAGGTTGGCAATGCAATAGCTGTTACTGTTTGCGCGCTATCTTTCTCTCTCTCTCCAACAATTGCAACACATCAAACAACAACTACCTCTGCCTGCATGAACGGAACTGAACTTTATATTTCCATCTGACAATTCATTATCCCCTAGACAACGATAGAGCTTGTTTATTATTGATTACTATTATACCCACACTTTTAGGTTTAGTACTGCCAACGTATATTATCTGTATATTTGCATTGATATTGTTTTGTATATTTTTACTAATAAACACTGTTGAAAATAGTACCACCAGTCTCCAACGGACACTTCTATCTTTGCTAGTAAGACACCCAGTTACGGGATACGTAACAATATGTTCGAGTGGTGGTAGAATATGACATGAAGAAACTTTTTCTTTTCTCTCTCTCAGCGGTGACACAGCCGGATGGTTTGAGAGCAAATACTCCAGAGAGTGAGACATAGATATCGATATATCGTAAAATATTTTTTGTGTGGCGATTTCGTTCGGTCAAGCAAAGGCCGATGATGTAGACGTACACTGGGCTCAATGATATTGGGATGATGTAAATCATTGTATTAAAATGAAAATATTGCAACACGGAAGATAACGGTGATTGCTCTCTGGTGTAAATGAAAATGCAGGAAACTACGCCACTCTTACAGCGTCTGAGTATGGTTTTTCAGGCGCTTCAATGGGAGATGTCCGTGGTTAATTTTTCGTTCTTTGCAACATGCATGGAAACAGAGGAGAGGCGCAAAGAGTGAATGAATGGCAGCAACGTATTAGGCCGCCCATCTCATTAGTAGACAAATAATACGACGGAATGAATGGCGTTAAATATTATCACAGTGAAATATTTAGCTGACACATGCATATTCAGGAGCGCAATTGCCGACTCTCATAGGCTACCGAATCCGTGGTTGTGACAGGTTAACCTTTCGGGCCTAGTCCCTTCATAAAGGGCATGCCCACCATAGGGTGTTTGGATTTAGGGAATTTTCACTCAGAAACCTTGGAGTGATGTCTTAGATCTGTTGATCTCTTCAAACGTAAATATCTTCCTCTGTAGAGGCAGTGGTACATTCAGTACTATCCATTGACGTCTATTATGTTCAGTTTCACCCGTACTGTTGGACGTACACAATAACACGTGATGAACAATTGTCACACATTTCTAATGCCGCTGTCACTCCACCGCGCTGTCCACAGTTAAGTCGGGGAAAGGGCCTTGTATATGGATACTTGAATGCCATACATATTTGTCTATCGATTTGGTAAATAAGTTATGCATCGAAATTACTCTCGAAAATGAATTTGTTAATGATGGAGAAGAAGTACCATGCCAATATTATGACTAATGGATATGAGCTGTTTGCATTTGATAAAGTATCCCATTTACTGCAGGACACGTGCTGCAATTTAAACAATTGTTATGGTAAGTTTGACAGTTTCAGCCTTCTCATTCCATCGCAGAGATTTACAAATTCTGCCCCGTCGGGAATGTACCTGCGATGCCACCATATGTTCGTTCCTATTTTTAGAATCCTATGGTAGTAGTTGTGAACCATCGCCCCAGTGGAGCTCATAAAGGAAATAAATTGCATAGACTAGAATCTTCAGTCAACGTGACGGCTTACAACGTAGTGGAGCCGATAATTGCGAGAAAATCTGCTTGAAACATTTTATATTATCGAGAAAATATTTCATGTCATCATTGCCTTGATTGACGTTCCGAGTAAGCGAGTGTAAGAGCATAGAAATTTCATGAATGAGCCGTTAGTGTGAGTTTTATTTACTTTGTAAAATGAAGGTCTTTTAGCTTCGTGCGGTGGTATCTCTTCGTTTATTAACACAGTTTGTATCCTGTAATGTGCATATTACTTTCAGACAGAGGAGTCCAAACACTCATGAAACTTACGGTAAAGCTGAAAATGTAAGCAGCCCCTTTACGGACACTTTATACTCTGGTGTACCAATGCTCGGGGAAGGTAAGTCATCGGAAGGCCTTACTAAGACAGTTCACATCGGTAAATTCACTTACGGGACACATAATACAGAAAACATGACACAAGACACTGAAAATAAAACGTGCTCAGTGCGACATTGGCCCTTTCTTCTCAACAACGGAATGACTTTTTCTTCCCTCTGAAGGTCTTCTCGCTTACCACCAGTGTCCAGTTGCTTTGGTTACGCACTCGATCCCGGTTAAATATTTAAATCCGGTTTGATCGATGTTTGCCAGAATGTTACATATGCACCTGCTGAGCACCCATGGTTGACCTTCGTCCATCTTTAATCGAATCGTTTGCCCATTTTACCTTGAACCGGTCGAATCGTTGATATGAAGAGTCAGGTGTACAAATCTCAAAACTGCATTAACTCTTCCGGTGCAACGTTTTTGGTTTGTTTTCCTTGACTAAATATGTCAACCTTTTCGCTTCTAAGAGAATGCTCTACAATCCATAATGTCTCTTACCTCTGTTTCTGCAGTGAATTTATTGGCGATTACAATCCTGTCCCAGATGAAGTGCAGTTTATCTACTTGCACCACTCGGTACTTGGTTGCCATCGCAAGAGGAGAACAGACAGTCATTATCATTGAGTTCGTTTCGTATCGGATCAGCAAGCATTATTTCCCAGTGAGTGTCCTGAACATTACCCTAACACACCAGTTTTAGAGCTGTCTTGTCTCGTGTAGTCCTGGACTGTTCTGTATGATTTACTGTCGCATTCACATTTGATCGTTTTGTGGCCATTTGTTGCCACAATCTCAAAGCAAAGTATTGCATCGGGAAAACAGCGACAGCTTTTCTGGCAGCAACTGACGTGCTGTTCTAAATGAAAAACATTCCCTTCTATTTCACACTTGAACCACCAGATACCATTAGCAATGTGCCGTGGTTCTTTGTTATAAAAGTAAGTTACTACCATGATCCAGAATGGAAGGGACGAGACTAGTTTGATACAGTATTAACTCCATTACTGCCTTTCGCTGTAATTCTGCTGCTCAACACCCTTACTGTCAGACATATTTTACTGACCAGCCGGGTCCGTAAGGGGCTGAGGGGTCAGAGAAAAGGAGAGAGTCACCGTGACCCAGAGATGGAGAGCAGGAGGAGATCTATAGTTTTACTCTTCACTCTCTCTGGCTGCTTCATACTCCTGCGGCTGACAGAGGTTTCACAGTTCCTCTGTTATCAGATGACAGGAACAGGAGGAGAGTGGAATGATTCTGAATATATATTTTACAAAGTGGGAATTTTGCTGAGAATTTTAAGCTGCTGCACGAACACGTTTATTTACGTGGTGACTCAGTCCAAATTCAGGGAGCAAGTGAAAAATTGGGTATTCAATAAGAAAACCGAATTTTGATGGGAAAGCAGAGGTCTCTACAATACTTTGTTGTCATTCTCCAGTTCCGGAAATCCGTGCTGTAATCGATAAGACTCGACTCTTGCCAAACAGGTGGCACTGCAGGAAATTTTTAATGTCAGCCAAACTGTACTTTAAGAGCAGCTTAAGAACAATGGAACGAACAACAGGATTTCGATGAACTGCGGCACCAAAAGCTGAAAGATTACTGGTAGCCCGTGAGTCATTGGATTGCCCCGATTTTTGAATAACTAGTAGAGACAGCAGATCGCCAACCAGTTCTTTTGTTGGTGGCAAGTCATCTTTGAAGTAGACCATGGAATATCCTTATGCTCAGAGGTTAAATTTCATGACTTTGATACTGAAATCCGTATTAAAGCAAATAATTTTATTGGCAGACGTTACTCAGTGGGACAGAGAAGAACCCTCCACAAAATAGACTTTAATAATAACAACAACAACAACAACAACAACAACAACAATAATAATAATAATAATAATAACAATAACAATAATAATAATAATAATAATAATAATAATAATAATAATAATAATAATAATAATAATAATAATAATAATAATAATATATTATTACTATTACATTACTTTGTTATACTTTCATATTATTAATTTGCTAATTAAACAGTGAGTGGGCGTTTGTATATTAATGTATTTGTTTAGCGTAAACACCGTTGATACACTATTTATATAGAAGGGGAGGAGTGCACCATATACCCCTCTGTATAATATTTGACTATTTTATGTCGTAGTAACACGTTATAGAACATATGCTATTGGGCGCGTAATTAACTTTATATATGTGTTCAGTTCGGTTTCAATTAGTAAAGAACCCTGTTAACAAAGCTCCTGTCTCCGACGTTTTTATTAATGATAATGTTGTGTAAACGGCAACATGCACAACACTGTGGAAAAACAATTAAAGTATTTCTCCCCAGAACTGTTCTCAGAGAGCCATCAAGCCACCAAGCCATACAAGCTGCTTGGGGATTAGTGTTTTCAGCCTTCCATGAGTTTGTTTCCTATTCCACCATTTGGCACCTCACTGACTTTACAACAGAACATTGACTGATTCCAATAGACACCGCGCTGTCTGTCACAATCTCACAGAGAGACATGACGCCACCGTTGAATCCATCACACGAAGGCAGGCCAGAGGAATTCAACGACCAGTATAAAAGAATAAATTTCTTAGTGTTGGTAACTATGAAGTAACACGTCGGTTGTGACATTTGGTTCAGCAAGCTCTTCATTGTGTTGTCCATGAACAGCTTCACACGCAGTCATACAGCACAGGTTTATCAAACATCCTCAGGTTTCATGCTACAACATGGAACTCCTTACTTCTGCTAAAGTGTTATTAAGTGTTTGATTGTTACTCCTAACTCTGACAACTGCTCACGTACAACTGCAGGCAGTCAACTGGTATAATCTCACCAGTCTGTATAAACACAATATTTACAACTACAGTGCAGCTGCTTCAAGACCCCAAGCACAGAGACATGAACACCCCATCACTGAACAGAAACCTCTGTAAGAACGCTGTCTAACCCGCTGAATTCCAGAGTGCTGGTCGATTCGGTGTATTTCTGAGGCGGTTCATTTTTCGATCCAGATGCAAGAATCCGCATATCTGAAATGCGGAACAGTGGGACTGACAGGCGCTCGCAGCAATAAGCAGCAGAAGCAATCCCAACATTGGTATTAAACTTAATTTCCCAACAACGACAACTGGCAGGTACTGCTTACGGGGAATTCCAAATGCTGAAATAAACTTCTCGTATCCGCGTTATGACAAGATACCCCATTTCATTGAGAACCTGTGACCTCTATTGCTCCTGGCTTCACAGCTTCGGCAGACGCTCTGAGCTGATACATTAGAAAAGTCCATGAGTTATCCGGAGAATCGGTCTTCGGAGATACTTTCTTAGTTACAGTAACTTGAACAAAAAATATAATTCAAAACCATTGTGTCTGATGTATATTGGATCGATTGAATATAATTGGGCATTACCTCAGTAGAGTATCGCTTGGCAATAAGAACTGTGTGTTCACTTACAATGAGAGAGCTTTGTCACAGAGCAATGATACAGAGTTCACACACACACACACAACACACACACACACACACACACACACACACACACACACACACACACACACACACACACACACACACACACACACACAGAGCCACGTGGGCTGTGGGAAATTATGTTCCTTTAGCGTTCGTGCGGGGAGAGGTTGTTTCTTCCTGTTTCCCTTTGTGCGGTGGGGGAGGTGGTTTGATGATCGGAGAACTGTTCTTTTTGGACGGAATGGGGAGTTGGGTTCTATGTTTTTCTTTGAAATCATTTCCATAATAACATAAGAAATAGGAACAGGAGTAGGGCATTCGCCTCATTGAGTCTGCTTCGCCATTTAATCATGGGCGGATCCACTTCATCCCGTCATCCCCCTCCTCTGCTTTTATCCCATACCCTTTGATGCCGCGACCAATCAAGAACCTATCTTATTCTGATTTAAATACATCCAATGGTTTGACATCCACAGACGCTTGTGTCAACAAATTCCACAAATTTACCATCCTCTAACTGAATAAACTTCTCCGCATCTCAATTGTAAAAGGATGTCCTTCTCTCCTGAAGTCGTGTCCTCTTGTCCTAGAGCCACCTACATTGGGAATTAAATTTGTTCAGGTGGTTTAACATTCGGAATTTTTTTTATGAGATCACGCCCCCCCCTCCACTATGGGCTGAAGGTCTCTGTTTCCTCAACCCTACCATCCCCTCCACCTAACTTTGTATCATCGGCAAATTTGCCACAAATCCATTAACACCATAGTCCAAATTATTGGCATACATCGAAACACTGACCCCTGTGGAACGCCACTGGAAACTGGCAGTCTGCCAGAATAGAATACCTTCATTCCACTCTCTGTTTCCTGCCGACCAACCAATGCTCCACCCACTCTAAAAACTTCCCTATAATTCCATGGACACTAATATTGGTAAGCAGGCTCAGCTATGGCACCTTGTCAAAGACCTTCTGAAAATCCAAATACATTATGTCTACTGCATCCACTTTGTCTACCCTGCTTGTAATTTCCTCAAAGAATTGCAGTGAGTTTGTCAGGCAGGATTTTCCTTTCATGAAACGGTTTCCACCTTCAGGAACACATATAATTAATTTTACCTGCCGATTAACCTTTGTGCCACCTCTAAACGATTAAATCTAAAACGTAACCGACAAATCTTCCACTTTATCATGGATTGTTTATATATTTAAAGAAAAACTGAAAGAACAGGGTACCCTGAGCAGACCCCTTCACAACACTATGCAAAATGTTCTCCCTCTGCTGCCACTATTTTCCCTCTGTGAGCAAAACTATTCTAAATCCACGCAGCCAAGTATCACTGAATCCCCTGGGTACTGACAGACTGCATGAAACTACATTGGGAAAATGTAGAACAATTCATTACTTCAATGAACAGAACTGCCTCTACCGTACAGGCACAAAACTGTCCACACTGGTGTTATCAGTACTTACTCCGACCTACCAGCGTCCACATAGATAAGGTTACTGCTTGTCCAGTTCACTCAATACAGCGGTGTTACAATCACAGCTCTTTCCGTCCCACGTTTGAACACACAAAAAGAATATCACTGCTTATTCAGAACAATCTTTCAGTATATTGGTAATATGATTGTTTGTCCAGCCTCACGATGGACACCGCGAAAAGAAGATACGACCAGAAAGCAATAAAAAGCATAACCATATCCCGCTTCTTAAAATACTTCTCAGCACAATCACACTGTTAGTGATAATTCCCAGTAGTCACTGACCACACTGTCACTGAATATCGGAAGAAATTGATGCTGTCTTTATTTGTCAATGCCCGCTCCCTTGCAACAAATAAAAATACAGATAATGCACAACGTTCAAGCTGCAAACTCAATACCTCAAATGTGCAATCACTACTTTTATTCATAGCACTCTGCACAGCGGGGGATGACTGATGTGTCGGGGACAGAGTTTCCGTACATTCTCTCTTTATGGACTTGAACTTCCCGGCTGTACAGCTCAGAGCAGAGAGCTGCGTGTCCAATAGAACAAAGAGTGATGAAAACAGCAGTGGAACCTAATGGTATTAAACCACAGCATTTGTTCTTATTTTCGTACTGAAATCAGGAGTGACCCGGCGGTTAAGGAGAAATATTCACTACTGTAATGTATTATGTCTGTATTCGTAGGTCAGAAAACGGGGGTTTTGTAAAATGGAAATCTGGTGAATAAACGTGTGTGCTTAATACTGCGGTGTCCGAGTCACATTAACGCTACAGAAGAAAGCGGAAAGGAAAGGAAGAGAAGACACGTAAAAAGATGTCACAGTTACAGCCACCACCGAGTTTAAGCCTACGAGGTAATCTTGCTGAGAACTGGAAAGTATGGATCCAGCAGTTTAAGCCTACGAGGTAATATTGCTGAGAACTGGACGGTCTGGCTCCAGCAGTTTGAGCTGCTTTGCACCGCTAGTGGCGCAGATGACAAGACGGAGAAAGTGCAATGTAGCAGGAGCAGGGGCAATAAAGGTTTGCAACACGTTTGTCTTCCAAGAGGGTGAGCGAGTTAAATTTGACGTGTTGAAGAAACAGTTTCAAGATTACTGCGAACCGAGAAAAAACCTACCGCACATTCGACACATATTTTTTACGAGGGTTCGAGGATCGACAGAGGCTATAGACGCCTACCTAACAGATTTGAAGAACGAGGCAAAAAACTGTGAGTTCGGACAACTGTATGATTCTTTAATACGCGACAGGATTGTATACGAGATGATCATGTCAGAGGCAAGCTATTGAGAGAGGCGGAGCTTACATTGGAAAAAGCGATTGATATGTACCGTGCTAGCGAGATCACGTCGTGTCAGGTTAAAATGCTTAATGAAGAGACTGAAGTAGACAAAATAAAAGCTGTGAAAACTGACAAGAGTAGGTCAAAGCCAGCTCCACAAGATAATCAAAAGGAAGTTAACTGCAACAGCTGTGGTTATAAACATGGATACAGAAAATGTCCAGCCTTTGGTAAAACATGCAAATTAGAAAGATCACTTGCAAATCGCAGGAGCAAGCAAGGAAAATGCATGCTGTGGAACAGAGTGAGTGCAACAGTGACATGTTCCTTGAAACAATTGACATGGAACAGGATGTATGCATCAAGAATATGGATAATTCAGAGATGGATGTTGAAGATGAATGGACTCAAGATCTGATAATAAACAGGAGGAAAGTGACATTTAAGCTTGACACTGGGGCGAAGTGCAATGAAATGTCAGCAGAAACATTCAACTCACTGGACATCAGAGGAAAACTTGGAAAATCCACCTGCAAGCTTGTTGGATATTTTGGCCACAAGACCGCATCACTGGGGAAGAAAACACTCACCTGCGTGTATAAAGGACAGAAACACAAGATAGAGTGTGAGATTGTGCAACAGCATGTTTCGGCAATACTAGGCCTGCTAGGCCTGGTGAAGAGAATCTATGGTGTTGAGAAACAAAATGACTTTCTCAAAGACTTTACTGACTTGTTTTCTGGACTAGGATGTTTACCAGGGAAACACCATATCCAGATTGATCCGACTGTTGCACCAGTCGTGCATGCTCCGAGGAAGGTCCCAGTAGCTCTCAGGGATCGAGTAGTGGAGGAGCTACACAGAATGGAACAGATGGGGATCATAACGAGAGAAATAGAACCATCCGACTGGGTGAATAGTATGGTGACAGTGGTCACAGAGAAAAAGATTAGGATTTGCATGGATCTACAAGATCTCAACCGAGCCATCAAAAGAGAGCACTATCCGCTGCTCACGGTTGAAGAGGTTGTCTCCAGCATGCCTAATGCAAAATACTTTTCAGTATTGGATGCAAATCAAGGTTTCTGGCAGATCAAGCTGGATGAAGAAAGTCCCAAATTATGCACTTTCAACACGCCCATAGGGAGATATCGTTTCCTGCGTCTACCCTTTGTAATTTCTTCTGCATCAGAGGTATTCCTGAAGTAAGTGGCACAAATGATTGAAGGCTGGATGGAGTGGTCAGTATCATTGATGATTTGCTGATATGTGGTGACACCATTGAGGAGCATGATCAGAGATTGAGGAAGCTTCTGCAGAGAGTACGTGAGTACAACCTAAAACTGAACAAATGTAAATGTAGGATTAGAACTACAGAGATCAAATACATAGGTCACGTACTCAGCGCTGATGGGCTAAAACCAGATAATGGAAAGGTCAGGGCTGTGGTACAGCTACCACCACCTGAAGACAAGTAAGGACTTTTGAGGTTCATGAGTATGATACAGTATCTTGCCAAGTTCATTCTCAGCTTATCGGAGGTCAGTGCTCCACTTCGAAAGCTACTAGAGAGCAACACTGAATGGCATTGGGAAGATGAACAAAAGAAAAGTTTTGACACATTGAAGCAGTTGGTTACCAATGCACCAGCACTCAAGTTCTATGATGTCCATAAACCGGTGACAATGTCTGTGGATGCCAGTTCGGAAGGAATAGGAGCTGTTATACTGCAGGATGGGAGGCCTGTGGCGTCTGGATCACGAGAACTTACAGACTGTCAACGCCGATATGCTCAAATCGAGACGGAATTACTTGCCATAGTTTATGGGTGTGCGAAGGTCCACCAGTATGTATATTCAAAGAAATCCAGGTTGAGAGTGATTACAAACCACGAGAGCATCTTCAAAAATCCACTTCATCAAGCTCCTATGAGGCTGCAAAGGCTGTTTCTCAGGCTACAGAGGTACACTCTCACAGTCATCTATAAGCCAGGAAATGAAATGCACATCGTTGATGCTTTGAGCCATGCTTGAAGTGCAAAAGGAAGAGTTGCTATGATGAGAGCTGGAGGTAAAACTGGGTTACACCTCAGCTACCCATCTCTGAGGAGAAGTTGAACATGTTCAGGAAAGCGACTGCAGAAGATCCTGAAATGCAAATGCTAAGAGACATTACAATGAAAGGATGGCCAACAGAAAGAAAAGATGTTCCAAAAGAAATTCAGAAATACTGGACATTTAAAGAGGAAATTAGCTATGCATCAGGACTAATGTTCAAAGCGGCTAAACTCATAGTACCAAATCAAATGAGACAGAAATGCTCAACAGAATTCATGAGTCACACCTGGGGATAGTGAAATGTAAAGAAAGAGCAAGGGACATTCTCTATTGGCCAGGTACGTCAACTCAGATAGAGGACATTGTGTCTCAGTGTGCTGTTTGGAATGAAAATAAAAACGGAGAGTTAGGGGGCAAAAGTTTAAGTGTAACACGAGGGGGAACTTCTTTACTCAGAGAGTGGTAACTGTGTGGAACGAGCTTCCAGTATAAGTTGTAAAGGCAGGTTCGGTGTTGTCATTTAAAGTAAAATTGGAGAAGTATAGGGACAGGAAAGGAATGGAGGGCTATGGGCAGTGTGCGGGCCCGTTGGTCCAGGTGAGAGTAAGCGTTCGGCACGGACTAGAAGGGCCGAGATGGCCTGTTTCCGTGCTGTAATTGTTATATGGTTATATGGTTATATTGTTATCACCACATTGGGCACATTATATATATCGAAGCACCGGCACATTCTTATTTGCGTATATCGAAATGAAATTCGGTACAAATTTATTTGCAAGACCGGTTATAGTCTTTTATTTAGTCAGTCTACACGAAAATAAATTTGGACGTTGTACAGCGGGCTCGCGGATAAAGAGCCTCAATGACCAAAATAGGTGCAGATTGTGTTCAGCAGGTTCACATAATGGAAACCACCGGGAAAAATTTAGAATGCCGAGCCCTCATGACTGATACCTTTACACAAGTAATATGATATTCTCGGATGTTTCACAGCAGGAATAAAATAGTAAATATAGTTTTTCAAATATGCTGTGTACACGTAAAATATGTTTAAAATATTTAAATATTGAAGAAAAATGTGCTGAACGCTGGCAATAAATGTGCGCATTTATTTTTTGTTGTTTCAATCGGGCTGTGCAGCAGCAACAAGGGGGAATTATTGCACATCACTAATCAGATTAATTACTGTCAAAACGAGATGTTGTTAACCCGTTAAAATTCGGCACTTGCGGAATTACGGAATAGGACCAGTTATTCAAGATGGCGGCGTGACGCAGCGCGCAGCGGCCACTTTGGAATGAATATCTGTAATCTGTCAAGTAGGGGCCGTGTACGATCCTGATTTGATGGAGACGGATGTGGGAAGCACGGAGGAACATTTGGTTAAACTTTTGAAATGCCTGTTTCACTGCCGCTGCTACTGTGCGATCGGAAAAATCTCCGGGAGGAAGGCCCCGAATCCTCGGCTTCGCCTGTTGCTTAGCGGCCGATGCCGGGATCGAAGCGCTCGTCAGAGATGGTGCCCATGGTTCTCGGTGTCGGAGGGTTGGTCGGAGGCTCGAAGTTTTCGGACGGACTCGGAGTTGGCTGTGGTCGGATCTCCCAAAATGCTGTATTCGCAAGCTGCGGCGCTGGAGGTTCATGGCAGGAAGAGATTTTCTTCCTTCTACCGTCTGCGTGAGATGATGAGCTATCGGGCCTTTGAGACTTTCCCTGAAACCCTGCCATGGACTGCTCTTTATCAGATTATGGTATTGCTTTGCACTGTTGAAACTATGTGTTATAATTATGTTGTCTTTGTCAGTTAGTCTTTTATCAATTATGGTATTGTCTGCACTGTTGAAGCTATATGTTAACTATAACTCAATGTACCTATGTGGTTTTGTGTAGGTTTTTTAGCTTTAGTTTTGTCTGATGGGTTTGTAGTTCCTTTCCGGGGGACGTGCTAAGACGGTAGCGCTATATCGATACGCAGCAGCCTCTCCGGACTCTGGATTGGGAATTTATAACTGGGCATATTTTTATTTGTGGTTATAAATGACAATAAACTGAATCTGAATATATTTGTGTAAAGTAAAGCAATAAGACAGTTTATTTGTTTTCAATAAGATTTTGAAATAATTCGTTAATATTGCTAGAAGTAGATAAAACATTGCAAGGAACGGAATAAAGAGGTCTTTGCAGATGGACAGTAATGTGAAACACAGCCGGATGAATGTGCACAACCATCCACTAAGCGCGCTGACGGACATCTGTCTGAGTCACTGGGGAGCCAATACCTGGATTTGGATTGGACGATAGCAGTTATAAAGCAGACACGTTGCCTGTAATGCTGAAACATCAGAACGATTACAGGCCCGATTTATAGTTTATAGAGACCCACAAGGCAGAATGGTCCGCGCTTTACAAACATGCCACTGACCACGCTGAAGTTATCACTGCATCTCCTGAACCAACACTGAGCTGTAATGATAATATCAGTGCTGGCCAGGCTGATGGCATCATTCCTAATCCTACTGTCTGTCGTTAACCATACTGATAATGTTGTTGCTTCTGCAGCCTCAGCTGATCAAATTGATAATGCCAGAGCGTAGCCTGGTCATTCACTGACAGTATTCCTCAGACAGACATAATTTTCATGTCTCCTGTCTCTACAAACTTCAGCTGGACATTTATCCAAGTCCTTATGTTATCGACGCAGTCAACTAATGGGCCAAAGGTTGATGAAAGGGATCAACTAAGTGCAGAACTGTATTCTGTGTATTACTCTTTTTAATCAACAACACACACAAAATGCTGGTGGAACACAGCAGGCCAGGCAATATCTATAAGGAGAAGCACTGCCGACGTTTCGGGTCGAGACCGTTCGTCAGGACTAACTGAAAGGAAAGATAGTAAGTGATTTGAAAGTAGTGGGGGAGGGGGAAATGCGAAAATTCCACCAGCATTTTGTGTGTATTATTGTTTGAATTTCCAGCATCTGCAGATTTCCTAGTGATTACTCTTTTTAGTTGTGACCGACGTGGACAGCGTTAACATTACTGCCCAAAACGAAAGAGCAAATGAACCAGATAGACAATTATTCCAGATGCTACTCTCATGCCGCCGCAGCGCTTTCTTAAATGCAGGATCACTGAATATCCCATGCATCGGTTTTGACCTTAAATGTGAAACTGATGTATCGTGATCCTAATGCCAGTGGATCCCAATTTGTCAAAATAAGGCTGGACTCGAGTCTATGGATACAAGTCATTATATTACAGATCGGAAATGATATTAAATGAGCACCAATGGATTTAACGTTTCAGAAAGATTGGACGATGAAGCGAGGTGATTAAACAACGCAATAATGTAATCTCGACTGGGTCATATTGTTCAATTCAACTGCAGTTTCAGCGCAGGCAATGTTTCGAATAATTAAAAGCAACAGATTCCGCAGATGCTCTATACCCGGAGCAACACACACACACAATCCTGGAGGAACCCAGCAGGCCAGGCAACATCTATGGTAGTGAATAAACAGTCGACGTTTCAGGACGATGCAGCCTATTAAGACTGGAAAGGAAGGGGGTAGAGCTCAGAATAAAATGTGGGGGACGGAGAAGGCAGTGATAGGGGAATTTATGTCGAGGTGATATCCTTCTTATCCATCTCTTTTCCTTTTCCACGGTCACTTACCAGCTTCCAGACACTTATTGTCGCTTGTAAGTCTAAGTGCAATGCACTGACGTCTTCACACATACCATTCTGTGACTTATTGGTTCAAATTTAAATCTATACACTTGTGCAGATCAGTGATAACTAAAGCAGAAGTTGCGTAGACATGTGTCCCTTCTATTCTTTGGCGAGAGTTAAGTGCCGAACTATGAATGCAAAAATATTATTACTGGATCACTGACAGTTCAATGGTGTATTGAACTTTATACTGCACTGCTGAACCTGTCTGCTGTTTCGTGTTGTACTTAAAACTAAAAGGTGAGTAAAACGGTGAGTCTGGTGCAGTCAGCCTCACAAATGGTATACAAAGTGTAAGAGCGGAAAGCGTGTATCAGCGCTGAGATATTCTCAACTGAGCCGTGGGTCACGCAGCAGTACGAGCGTTGCAATCGGTGTGGGGTGGCCGAAGGCCGCTCATCGATACCAGCACCACAGTGGATACAAAGAGGTGAGTCATCCCAGAATGATCAGAGGGTCGCACAGCGAAGCCAGATCTACAATGTATACAGAGTGGTGAGACTTTATTTCCAATAAGCCGAGAGCCGCTCATCGGTACGAGTTCCTCAATAGGCACAGAGTGATGCACTGCAAGAATGGAAGGAAGTGTGGCTGAAATGTGAATTTGAACACATCCACAGTTCTGTGCATACTTAGATTGGTGAAGAAGTGTAAAATCAGAAGACATTGAATGGAGAAGTCGGACTCAGACTGTCATGGAGTCATAGATTATTACTGCAGAGAAGTAGGTTCTTCCTCCCTTCTGGTTCATCCCTCTGTGATCCTCCGCCTCGTCCCATTAATCTGCAACCTCTGTCCGTCTCTCATCTGCATACATACATACATACACAACAATCACTGAAATTATACAATTAGTTAAAACATTTCATGTCACCTGTAGGTGATAATAAACCTGACTCTGATTCGGATTCTGAATCCGCATCTACCATGTGGATAGATTGGTAGATTTATCTACTAATATAGATATTAGTATATTTATTTTTTTTTTTGACTGGCAGTTCCTTCCACACTTGCTCGACCCTGTTAGCGAATAAGCTTTACCACATACCCATCCTGCATATTACATCTTTCAACCCAAACCTATGACGTAGTTGCAGTTTCACTCAGAGGCAGGGGAAAATCTGCGGTCATTCATCCGGTGTGTAGCTCTCACAATTTTGTATACTTCTGTAAGATCTCAATTAATTTTACTGCTCTCAAGGGTAATAATTCCAATTGAACAGTTCCTTCTAACTCTTGTCCTCAGTTCCTGAACTCTTCCTTTCAAATTATATCTGCACGTTTTGAATCTTATTGGCATTTTAAATCTGTCTGTAGGTGGCCACAATTACCCACGATATTCTATCTACGTCCTCACCAACGTGTTGTACAGCTTCAACATAACGTCCCAACTGCTAGACTCAGGGATCTGATTGTGAAGGCCAATGCAATTTAGGCTCAATACCAGAGGATCTGCCGGTGACGACAGTTTCCTGGAATTAAAGATCTGTGTTCCCAGGTCTCTTTTTTAAATACTGCACACGAAAGTCCACCTATTCAATATGTGCTTCTTAACCTGTTGTATCTTTCCTCACAACGCAGATCACCTCACACTTATCTATATTAAATTCCATCTGCCATTTTTCAACCCATTTTCCAGCCAGTCAAAATAAGCTACAAGCTTGCATAGAGTCCCTGGCTATACACCCTAGGATTTGTCCGAAATTCTTCTGATTCAGTTTTCTATATCGACATCTAAGGTATTAACATACATAATAAATAACAACGGGCCAAACTGCAATCCCTACAGTAGACTTTTCAGAGTCAAAGAATCAACCATCTTCTCTCTGCTAATCCAGAAAAAAAAGTCCATCAATCCGTCCACAAGCTGCAGATAAATTCGTGTGGGCGTGTAACTTTTTTATTATCAACGGTCCCTAGAATATTGCTCTCGATCTAATTTATATGCTGAGGAAACATACGTGCAGCGTATTTTATTGTGAAACATGTCATCAGCTGTTAATGTGACTTTCGTCATTCATCACTCGAAATGACCAGTACGAGCGAAAGGAAAAAAAACTTCACCTTCACTAATGTGTACTCCATTTCACCTGTCGATCGAATGCCCCGCCATCAATTTCAGAAGCGAATGTGCTCGGCCGAATGTGACAAAATAAATCAATTTGAAGTTGATTGTACATGTTGATTAACCCGGATGATTGTTTATGTTAGAAACAACACCGATCAGAAAATGTGGTGTTTCAGCAAATGAAGCCAGGAGTCTGGGAAGTTAAATTGGTAATGTCCATATTATCATTTGTTTCAACGTCAATGAATTGAAACATACCTTGGGGAGACGACAATAAGGCACAGTGACAGAGAAAGAAAACAATTTAATGCAAGTGTTTGTGTAGGTAGCTGTTACTAGCGTGACTGATAAGATAATCACACTAATTGCCTCAGTGGAATTATTCTGAATTGCATATAACTCTGTAAAACCTGCCACTAGTCTATATGCGCAGTTGCAACATTCCGTACCTGAACGCTGCTTCTGACGGAATATGGGATATCCATCGTTTTACTACATCGCAAGCATTTTCTATCCAGGAATTGTAGCGATTGGTACCCCGGTAAGGTACTGGAGCTGGTCACTCTATGAATGGTGCTGGAATGCAGGATTTCCGGAATGCAGGGTTCAGGCAACTGTAAGTTTTGTTATTCAGTTTCCATATTTATTGTATGTGATTTTTTTCCTGTTGTCAGTTATGTTGGTGCCGGTATTGAAATTGTTTCATAGTCTAACCTTGCTCTGCTTTCAGAAGTGACAGTGTTCGCTTTGCAAGACTGGAAACTTCTCAGTTGACCGGCCAGTCGAATATCGACACACAGGTCTGTTCTTCTATAAGCCACTAATTCATAAATTATTAATTAAGTTTCGTTATTTCACTACAAATAATTCTCTCAGCTATTTTACCTCAAATAATGGAAATGGTGTTGTTTATGGAGAGATCGACCGTTCACCGGTACGTGAGTCGTGGAAATCAGATGCCCGGTTTTAAACAATCTAAAAGTCGCCAAAACACTGTCACTTCTTTCTGTTGTTGTCTTCCTGCCGGCGGGCACCCACGGAGACCGCAAACCTTGAATTTATGTTTTTCACTTCCAAAAAGAAAAACTGTACCCTGCATAGCATAGGAAGAATGATGATCATTCAGACATTTGCAGCTAATGATAATTCTGTGTTGTTTTTTCTTGTTTCTCCTAATTTCCTGTAGTTAATTTAATGGCAATTGTGATCCTATCTTGGGGAAAATGCGGACTCTCCAAATGCATCACCCGGTACCTGGTTGGAATGGCAACAGCGGATCTGATGGTGGTTTTAGTTTTCGGTTTACTGGAACAGACCAACAATATCTACATTCATTCCAAATTCCTGCTCATCACCACTGTATGCGCACTGACACTTGTTTTTATAGTTGTAACGAGGGACCGTTCCGTTTGGTTTACGGTCAGTTTAAACTTCGATCGTTTCATCTCAATATGTTGTCGAAAGATCGGGAAACGATACTGCATTGAGAGAACAGCAACGGTGGTTAAGGTGACCGTGGTTATAGTGAGCTGCGGGAGATGTGCCCCTTTTTACTTTGCCGTTGAACTTTATGTCATCGTTGACTACATAGCGTAAAGTTGCGCCTTCACTCATGAATACGCTACTTCATCCGTGTGGAAAGCATTCGAACTACTGGAGAGCATTTTAACACCGTTGCTACCAAACGGCTTAACGCTAGTTTTCAATGGGTTAACAATAAGACATATCTTTGCGGCAAATAGAGTCCACAGAGGGCTTCGGAACAACACTGATAATCAGAAGGATACCGAGATAGAAACCCGCAGAAAATCGATGATTTTGTTGTTTGCAATTTCAGCTAATTTCATATTATTTTGGATGGCATATGCAGCTCATTCTCTGAAATGGCAACCGGAAAACTACTTTTATCAGGACAGGGATTTGAGGTCCCCGGTATATATTCTACAACAATTTCGGTTCATGCTGTAAATTCTGAGTATGTGCACCAACACGTGTATCTATACACTGACACAGAGGAAGTTCAGAAAAAGAGCTGAAGAATGGACTGAAGTATGTGTTCACATTAAATGGCCATCTGTGTAGATAACGACCACCTTGAAATGTAATTCAGCGGACTTTTCGAATAAAATAACCTTAAACATGAGTAGGTTTATCATAAATACAAACAATCATTTGCCTGGTCATCCAGAAATTGCAAATTCACGGAAGACTGCATGCTTCCTGTGTTTAAGGTAAGAAACCGGACAAACATGCATTGAGCTGGCGTGATTTTTACACAGCAAACTATCAAGGAGATTTGACAATCACAAGGATGGGAATGCCTGCTGTGCGTCCCCAGGTTTGGAAGTTTCAGAATTAACAGAATCGGCAAAATAAGTGTAAAGGGAGTGCCATTGAAACAGAGCGAATGATAATAACAGAGCAGCTGAAAGAGAATGAACTGTGGAGAGATTGTCATTTGATAGACTGTAAATAGATCTCCGAAGCAGAAAGGGAGCAATCACTCGTTCCTCTGTAGAGACAACACTCCCTCCCACACTATCAAAAAAAAAATGGTGAAACGAGAAACTGTTCGGGGATTGATTTTATATTAAGACAACTGTTGTCATAGGCAACTTAATCTCCCTGATATTCATTGGCAGTTCATTAGATATGACAGAATGTCTCAGTTGCATCTCGGAAGGTGTCCTGGGACAATAAGAGTGAAGGCGAAATAGAGAACTGTCCATCTCGGATTTTGTACCAGAAAAAGGAATCCGGATCAGGTGACAGATCTCTTCGCGGATCAACTATTGGATAGGAGCTGATGGTATTTAATTGATGCTGCAAGGTAGGAACTTGGGAGCACAATGTGGGAAACGAACAACTGTGTAGATAACGTTCATGCCCAATTGCAATTCAGCAAAATTTTCGAATTAAACAGTTTTAAAAAATGAGTAAGTTCAAACAGTCATGTTCCTGGTCATCCTATAAAGAATAAGTTCCAAACTATCACGTAAACTTGACAATCATGCGGGAAACGGTACCGCAGAATAAAAGACAGAACAAACAGGCTTCGGGATAGCTTCTTCCATCAAGCCATCATACTGATTAACTCACGCTGATTTGAGTGTATTTTAATGTTACATTTATTCTTGTATGAGTATAAACTACTATGATTGCACATTGCACCTTGTGACAGAGACGTATCACAAAGAGTGTATGTGAACGATATAAGAAATGAAGTAAATTCAATCACAAAAGAAGGAATCACATCCGGACTTTTCGGGGTTCAGGCGTTTCAAAATCGTTATAGTCGGGTGAAAGAGAGTAAAAGAAGTCTCTGTGAAACACAGGGAGAGTGTGATAGTATCTGAGCTGCGGAAAGGAGGGGGGCACTGTGGTGGGATTGTATGTTAATAGACTGTGAGTAGAACTCCGAAGTAGGAAAGGTAACAAACACTCGATTGAGAGTACTATGTACCTCCAAAACGGAAAAAAAAACACACAGAGACAGTGACAGATCGGAAGATAGAATTTGAGCAGTGCCGATTTAACACGATTGTTGTCAGAGGTAACTTAAACTCCACCAATATTCAGACGTACTTGCTCTGTTTAGACGTTTTGCATGTGATATAATTTCTCCTGGAAGATCTAGTGGACATCCTGGACCGAGTACTAGAAATATAAAGGGATCAGATAACAGATCTCTCCGCGGGTCAGCATTTCAGAACGGTAGAGCACATTTACTAATGACTTCCACAGGGATAGGAACAGACAGTATGGAATGTAGGAACTTGGGAGCCAAATTTGGGAAGTTGTATGTCCCTTCAAATGTACAAGAGAAATATGGAAATTGTTAATCATGCACATGATTGAGGTTCAGTTTTGGCTTGATTCATTGAGGCGGGGATCGGATAGCCGTCTAAAGTAACCCTGGCTGATAAGAGATATGGAACACCTCTTCAAAAAGAAAGAAATTAACTCAATGGTTGGGAAGAAAGGATCAGGCAGGGCTATGGAAATTCACAATATAGCCAAGAGGGAATTTAACAATGGACTTAGAAGGGGGCATAAGCAGGCCAGAGAGCCGCATTAAGGTAGGTGAAGAACAGGAGATGACAAGAGAGAGTTTGGGAAAGATCACCGATAAAAGAGGAAGCATGAGTCTGGAATGCACGGAAGCAGTGAAATAACTTACTGGTAACTTTGCTTCAGTATTGTCCAGAGAGTGCGACAATGATGGATGTGGATACAGCAAAAAAAGGAACAGATGTGTTTGGACATGCAGACGCTTAGAATTGCGAGCTGGAAACTGGGAAATCATTAATGCAAACAATTCCCCGGTGCTGGAAATGACGTAATCCATGTATTAGAGAAAGCAAGCAAAGATATTGCTGCGATTTTAACGTCATCACTGGCCACAGAAGCAGCACCGGAGCATTGGAGAATTACAAATATTATTTATTTGTTCAACACAAGAAATAGAGATTGCCTTGAGAATTATAGGCCAATGATTCTTCGGTCAGTAGTGGGCAATGTATTGGAGATGCTTATTAGAGACGGAATTTATGATGATCTGGACAAACATATTTTGTTCCGGGGTAGTCAGCATGCTTTTGGGAAGGACCGGTCGTTCCTTCTGAACCTGAATAAATTCCATGAAAAATTGAAAAAAATATAGGCAATTGAAATCAGAACTGTCGATCTGAGGTATATTAATTTTGTAAGGTGTTAGAATGGGTTCACTTTGGACACGAATTCAGAAAGTCATGTGGCCTGGGATCTCGTGAAACCTGGCTGCATAGATTCTGAACTCGCTAACCAAGGGAAGGCCGATGAGGTACTGGATGGAGTGTATTCTGCCTGGAGGACAAAAGCTAGTGATGATCCGCAGTGTGTTACAACAGAATCAATGGGATAGGCCCAATTGCAGTACACAGGCATGGAGACTTGAGAAGGAGTCGGACTTCGATATAAACTGGACTAGACTGGAACACGAAGCCTTTACTTGACTGAAACTTGACTTGGACTCGACTTGGACCCGACTGGAATTCGATACGGACTCGACTCGGATCGGAGCCTGGGACTGGGACGCGGCTCGGAGACTGGAACTAGGACGCGACTAGAAGCCTGGGACAGGGACGCGACTAGGAGACTGGGACTTGGGCGTGATTACGAGCCAGAAACTGGGACGAGGCTCCGTGTCTTGAACTGCGACGCGGCTCCGATCCTGGTACTGGGACATCGCTTGGAGCCTGGGACTCGTACACGGCTCCTAGTCTGGGATTGGGACGCGACTAGGAGCCTTGAACGTGGACGCGACTGGGAGCCGGGGCTTGGACGCCACTAGGTGTCCGGGACGTGGACGTGACTAGGAGCCTGGACGTAGACACGATTTGGACAACGAGCAATCAGAACACCCAATTCGGAGCAGCGACAAATATCCGGAGCTACTCAGCTGGAAGGACTTGTGCAACGAGCCTGGACTTGACTGGAATTGGAGAACGAACAGACAAAACCACTCAACGACAGTCCATACGTATCTCGGCTCGGAGTGGCGGAAAATCGGCCTGCAGGACTCAGCTGGACAACAACCAGGAGTTGGGAAGACGGTCCCTTATTTTAGGCTTTGCAGAACATGTATAACGCCCCGGCTATGGTGAGCAATTCTCAGCTTGAAATGGAAACGACAGGATTCGCATCCCGACTCGGAGTAGCAGCAAAACGGCCGGCAATTCAGCTGGATACGAAAACGACTGAATTTACTTAGCAGCCACAGGCACTGAAGCGACTTCGAGTCCGCGATTCTCGGCGACTCCGGTGATGGTCCAATCTTCTCGGCAGCCCGGAGCGTGAATCGCCAGACTGTCTTCCGGTGATGGTCCAGCAATTAGTAGTTGTATCCTAGAGCCTTTTATGCTGCTGGTTCGAAATGAAGATCAGCTGCCTTAATCAAGGCGCCCAAAGGAACACAGGGAAAATCAGTAACTGGAATGAGGTGTCCACGGACCGGACCGTGACACAGTGAAGGTAAAATCTTTCGTACACTTTACATCTATATATCGACTCTGTTATTACAGTGTTCTGAGAGACAGACATTAATTTGAATATCCTGCAGCATTTTGATAATTTATTGAGTTAGGGCTGATGATGAAAACAAAGTATTGAATCCAGACGAAATTGCACGTTATCCAAACTGATATCCCGTTTATTTATTACAGGGCCGATGCTACGATTACAATCAAACAATCTTTTCTACCGCAATCTTGCAATTCAAAATCAGAATTTCAAACAGTATCTTTTGATGCTCCCTAAATGAACCAGCCTACCATTAATGCGAATTTCAAATTAACAATTCCATACACACGAATTTGACTTAATGTCAATTTGCCATTGAACAGCGGGTTTATCCTACCAGTAATAGCTTTACTAATATCTCGCGCACTCTTCCCTTCATTTCGTATGGCCAGTGTGAAAACCGTGTCTCACTCTGATATTAATACCACAGCAAAAAGTTAAATACACAGGTAAGGCAAAGCAAAAATCTACGTTCGAACGGTTCTTCCGCAAAACTGTGGCCAGTAACTTGTTTATATGGAATAAACTGTTAATTACTACAGTGAAAGTCCTTATGAATTATTCTAAAGAACAAAGGGAAACCAGGTGTGGGTGGTTGCGGTCCCCAGAAGCTGTGACATGATAAAATTTCGGGAACAGAAGCAGTCTCTGAAATTCACATGATCCTGCAAGTTTATTTCAATCAATGAAGCCGACGTTTGCAAGCAGTGATACATTATTTTGAATTAAGGGATTGATTCAAATATCTTTTCAATACAATCCCAACGATCACACGACTAGCCTTCAGTTGATTCAGGCACGCATTTCTTCTGTTTCTCTTTGAACTGAACTCACAAATGTCCAGTCCATGTGCAATTTTTACATTCTCAATGCGTTCACACTTCAAACTATCGCAGAGCATGACATACTTTTAAGTGTTGAACAGTTAACAAATGATCCATAATTAGAATAATACAACATTTAAGAAATCCTTTCGAGTCGAAAATAAAGGGTCGCTGGTAGTTATGAACCGCACGCAAGTTAATATTCAACATTCTGAAATCATGCCATCACCACGTGACCAAATCTTCATGACTTAAACGTGCTCTCATTTGCAATCACTAACCAAAGATGGGTTTGTGACTCAGTGAATGATTTGTTGTATAATATTAAGAAGAGGGACGCCTCACGTCTTAATAAGCTGGTAAGGAAGGCGGGCTCTGTCGTGGGCAAAGTACTGGAGAGTTTAACATCGGTAGCTGAGCGAAGGGCGCTGAGTAGGCTACGGTCAATTATGGAAAACTCTGAACATCCTCTACATAGCACCATCCAGAGATAGAGAAGCAGTTTCAGCGACAGGTTACTATCGATGCAATGCTCCTCAGACAGGATGAAGAGGTCAATACTCCCCAATGCCATTAGGCTTTACAATTCAACCGCCAGGACTTAAGAACTTTTTAAAAGCTATTATTAATGCTTTTTGAGATAGTGATTTAGATGCATATCATATTTTTTTTTACTGAGTTAAGTATTGTATCTTATTAGTTTTGCTACAACAAGTGTATGGGACATTGGAAAAAAAGTTGAATTTCCCCATGGGGATGAATAAAGTATCTATCTATCTATCTATCTATCTATCTATCTATCTATCTATCTATCTATCTATCTATCTATCTATCTATCTATCTATCTATCTATCTATCTATCATGCTCAATAATCACCATTTCCCACAGTTGAAGTAATAGATTTGGATACTGTACTGGGACGTTTGCCACACATACCTCCAATCTGGAACTATGGTCTTTAACGCCTTCGTAATGACACGAAGTTATATTCCTGTAGTGTAATACCTCTCTTATAATCGGAGGGAGGACCTTCAGATTATGGCGTCTAACACAGACTGCTTTGCTTGCATCTTCGTAAACAGCTCTATTTCAGTCTTTAGTATCTCATTTTCTTCATTTTCAGGGTCTTTTGAAAATTCCTGTCTGGAAATACACGCCATAGAAACATATAACACTAGGAAAGGGATAGATAAGATGGAGGCAAGAAAGTTGTTTCCACAAGTAGAGGAAACTGGAACTTGGGGACATAGTTTCACGATTCGGAGATGCAACTTTTGGACGGAGATGAGGAGGAACTGTTTTTTTTTTCCCCCAGAGTCGTGAATCTGCGGAATTCTGTGCTCAATGAAGGAGTTCAGGCTACCATTGTAAATATATTTAAGACATGCTTGGATGTATTTTTCCATAGTAAGGGAATTAAGGAATCATGGAGGAAACACATGTCGGTGGACATGAGTCCATGATTAGATTGGCAATAATCACATTAAATGTTCGTGCAGGCTTGATGGACTAAATAGCCTACTCCTGCTTCTATTTCTGAAGTTCTTCTGTTTTTATGCTTGACAGTCATCTGGTTACATCTGGTAAGCATGTATAGAACTATGCTCCGCTAATACCAAAAAGTAATTTCCGAGATTCTTCGATTCTTGTCCTATCCTTTTATTTTCGACAGAGGTCGAATGTTAAGGATGTAATTCTGAACTTTTATAAAGCTGCTATGTATTATGGCATTTTGATATGTTCGCATAGGAAAGCATTCCAATCAATTCCCTTCCCTCTGCAGTACTTAGACAGTGCACTGCTCCCCGGTAATCAGTTGAATTTAACAGGCAACATCCTTATGAATCTCATCTGCACCTTTCCATAGTTTCCTCATCTTTCTGTAGTGATGAGACCAGAACAGAACATAGTGCTCCAAATGGGGCTGATTAACGTCTTATGAATCTCATCTGCACCTTTCCATAGTTTCCTCATCTTTCTGTAGTGATGAGACCAGAACAGAACATAGTGCTCCAAATGGGGCTGATTAACGTCTTATGAATCTCATCTGCACCTTTCCATAGTTTCCTCATCTTTCTGTAGTGATGAGACCAGAACAGAACGTCTTATGTAGCTGTAACATTGCCTCACGGCTCTTGAGCTCAACTGCGCAGTTGATGAAGACCAACAGACCATAAACCTTCTCAACTACGCTGTCCACACGCGCAGCAGCTTTGAACTTCCTAAGGATGCGGATCGCAAGATCCCTCTGATTCTCCACACTGCCAAGAGTCCTAGCAATAATACTCTATTCTGTCTTCAAATTTGACCTACCTAAGTGAACCACTACACACTTATCTGTGTTAAATTTCATCTGTCACTTCTCAGACAAGTTCTGCATCCTATCGATGCCCCGTATTAACCTTTGCCAACACTCCAGACTACCCACCACGCCACTAACCTATGTGCCATCAGAAAACCTGCCTCCCTATCCTTCTACTTCCTCATCTAGGTCGCTGATAAAAATCACAATGAGCGAGATTTCCAGAGCAGATCCTTGTTGAAAACTACCTACCTCCGTCAGAATACGAACCATCTGCAAACACCATTTATCTTCTGTGGATGGAGAAGCCAATTCTGGATCCACAAGACAACGATGCATTGACTCCTCACTTTCTATAGGAGCCTTGCATTGGAAACCTAATCAAATGCCTTGCTGAAATCCATATATCACTACCCTACCTTCATCAATGTGTTTTGTTACATACTCACATAACTCAATCTGACTCGAAAGGCATGGCAGGCCCTTAACAATGCCATACAGCATATCCCTAATCAAATTATGTTTCGAACTGCTTATAACTGCTGCCTCTCAGGATCTTCACCAACAACCTGTCCACCACTGAAGTAAGACCCACTGGTCTACAATTTCTTGGGTTATCTCTATTCCTTTTCTTGAACAGGAGAACAACATTTTCAACACTCCAATCAGACGGTACTTCTTCCGTCCCTGTTGATCATGTAAATGCTATCGCCAGAGACTCAGCAATCTCCGCCTTCGCTCCCCGGCAGTAGCACAGTATATGTCTTATGCTGTCCCGGCGACTAATCTAACCTAATGTTTTTCATAATCTCCAGCAGAACGTCTTTCCTAATGTCTATAAGTTTAAGCAATTCCGTCCGTTGTAAATCAGCCCCATAATTGCCAAAGTCCTTTTACACTGCTGAATACTGAAGGAAATTATTCATTATACCTCGCTGCCTCCTCCTACTGCATGCAAACGTTGCACTGTCACAACTGTTTACTCCTATTCTCACATGGCTCATCCTCTTGCTCTTCACATACATGTTGAAAACTTTCTAAGTCCAGAATTGGGGAACGTGCTGAACTCTTCTTCACATATTATTTCAAAATCTTCCGAAATCTGTTCAGCACATTAACTAAGTCTCTTCTTGACTATTTGCGCATCCCGTCTGCAAGGCGCAATTAGATTCTCTTGCTTTACAACACAGCCATGCAGAAACAACGAAGCAGACACATACTTTTCAATATAATCAGAAAAGTTGTTTCAATCTGTTAAATGTCTCTTTAGTAGTGTGCAGGATACATTAAAACATATTTAAGATAATTTTCAGGTCTGGTTACAGCAGTAAAGTTCACTTCTACAGTAAATCGCTTTACACACCGTTGCACAGTAAGTAATTCAGTGTAAACACTTTCCAAATCCCAGATCGGGACTATTACCTCTAGCCACTGAATACAAGTGGCAGAAGTTTTGCAACATCCTATCCTGTTTCCACTGATCAGTAACGAGTCCAAATTTCAATTTGAACCGATAGATTACAGAAATAAATGTAAGAGGACTTCATTGGAAATGCCGCAAATTCGGTTTAGTCTCAAAAATGAAAATTTGCGCCTGGAAGCTGCGAATTGATAGGGAGATCGATAGAAAAAGGATAGCTACTCCTCCTGGTTTCAGCGATCAATTTACAGTGTTTGTGCACAAGAATACCTAAAGTGTTCTGGGCACACATGCATACTATGTACTTTAACAATTATATGAATTATTTTATTCCTAATATGAGACATCAGAGAAAAGCATCTCAGCTGTGTAAAGCTGATAGTGATGATGGTTTTCCAGTCTTATGTTCCCCGGTTGTTTCGTTAATCTGCATCTGTTAAAAACAAGCTGTACCTATTTTCGGCATTGAGGGTCTTTATGCGCGGACCCATTGAACGTGTCTGGATTTTTTCGTGCAGACTGACTCAATAAATGGGTGTAATAAGACTTGCAGTAAATGAGACCGAATTTCATTCAGACATACAAAAATAAAAATGTGCCTATGCCTGGAAATATAAATACGGCCCAATGTCATGATGAAAACAAAAGGGTGAATATCTCTCCTTAACCATCGGGTCACTCCTGATATCAGTAACAAAATAATACTGAAAGCCGGGATTCAATGTCTTTATGTTCCACTGCTCCTCGGTAATTTGTTGGAATTCTCCTCTGAATTAAAAGCATGTCTATAAGATAAGTTGCATGGAAGTACTATCCCTGTCACATAGCAATCTCATGCTGGGCAGGGTACTATAAATGACATTATTGATTGCACTTTTAAGGTATTGATTCTCCAGTCTGTAATTTGCTTTTTAATGAACATTGTATTTGTTGCAAGGAACCGGGCAGTGACATATACAGACATAACCAGTAGGTTCAGGTATCTACCAGTGTGGTTGGTGGTGACTGAGTATTATCACTATCAACGTGATCCTGCTGACGAGAAATGTTGTTGTGTTTTTCTGGCCTTATGGTCATACATCTTGTATTCACTGACTCCATAATGAGACTGCAAACAAGAAAATTACCAGGATACTTAGAGATGGTTTTGAATAAGCAGTGATATTCTCTGTGTGAGAGATCGTGAGAGAATGACATAATAACATTGCAGAACTGAGAGATCTGTATAAGGTGTAACATTATCAATGTGGTCGTGTCATTAGAATAAGCACTGATGACACCTCTTAGACAGTGATCTGCCTGTAGACCTGTAACATTCCTGTTCATTGGAAGGAGTGATCCAGTTTCTCCTCACAGTACAGAGACGGAATCTGCCTCATAAATGTAATCCTTCTCAGTCTGTCTATCTTTATATTTCTGCAACTATCTATCTATTTATATGCGCCCATTGGCGATAAATTGAAATTTCTCTCTTTGGAATATCTATGCTGACAATTTTTATGGAATATGGAGATTTATAACCAGAAAACTTATGTATACAAATTTCGTGCAAGGAAACATCCTGGAAGAATATCAGTGTGTTAGTCCTTAGCCGATTTGGATTGTTGTTGCACTTCGTATTCCTTTTTAATTATTCTTTACCTTGGTTAATTGTTCGCCGTTTCCGACGATGCCACAGCTTGTGAAGGAAAAAATTCATAGTGACAAAGCCGTTGTACTGCGGCAGTTCCTCTCTCTCGACCGGTAAGAGCTGGGTGCCAGAAAGGGACTCAAAGTGGAGGGGCTGCCGCTGGATAGATTAAGACAAACCCGCCACCAGAGGTGCAAATCATTTGCTGTTTAAAACATTTCAAAATGAAGGAGCTTGGGGTTTTTATTTTGCCACGAAACTTGAGTTCTTAATTTGAGAAATATTAATAATTAGTAAATTTCATAGCATGTACAATGTACACGAAATATATTGTTACGTACTCAGAGTTTGAAAACAGGACAGAGGGATGATGTAATGGTCTTGTGAGTGGGATGACGTAATTGTCTTATGACCGTGGGGTGACGTTATGTCACGTGTTGGCATGTTCGAAACCGTATTTAAACCAACCCGCGGTTTGTGCCGCAGTTCTCATTTTAATTTTTGCTGCAGCGTTGTTGTTACCGGTCGGAGGTGTGGAGACTCCACCGGTTCTGTTTGTTGGACGTTTATTCTTCACTTACAGACCAGTAGCAGAGAGTGAAGGCATTACTGGAGTTATCCGACCTCAAAGGACTGGATAAGGTTTATGTCGTTCAGCGAGTTCGGAATGATCAACCTTATTTATACATCCATTCATTCATTCATCTATCTATCTATCTATCTGTTGGCTTCGTTCAGGAATTGTGGCAAGCACATTTGAGTGAATTTCTGCAAGGTATGGAAGGTTTCTGCCGTGATTACCCTCAAAGGTCATTTTTTTAATTTCCTCATGGTTTCCTCGAACAAGGCATCTCTCGGCTGTGGGATCGGCAGATCGTCGTTAGTTCGAAGGAATCTTTGTTTCGGAGAAGTCTCTTCTGAATAATTGTATAAATCACATGGACTTCTGAATTTATTACTTTACATCTCGGCTTGGATGAGATCTCATTAAGAACAGATCCTACGTTTGACTGTCTGTTACACGCTGCCGCCTAACTGTTAACTTCCGGTTAATTTAGTCTTTTTTTTAGCTTTTCTAAATTTAGAACAGAGGTTAATATATCTCCGGATTTGTTTTAAACCCTGTCTCAGTTTCATACCCATTGCTGCTACATTGATAACAATATCAAATCTGATATTTGGCAGAGCACATTGGCTCCCTGTTAACGACAGGGAGTTTTCTTAAGGGGGTAAATTGAAGTAAATTTACAGTATATGTGTTCCTGAAGGTGGACGTCCCACGTTTCACTGAGCCGTTAGTAATTCAATACTGGTTGTAGTTAATGATATTTAGCATAATAAATCTTTACGGTATTTATTTGACCAGTACGAAATAAACATTTTCAGGATGACAATGACTGTAATTGTATTTACCGAACAGACAGCATCTGGAATTTTGTTGCAGAGTTGGCAGAAAAACACTTTCCAGCACACACACATATATATATATAACGTTCGGCCCGTGTCTTTAGGCAACTCCGATTGAAGATCCTAAAAAAACCCCTTCTCATGCTTGACATTTGGTGCAGGTTCTTGCTTTTTAATTTACTTCAGCAGAAATCATCACTATTTCGCAGGTTTCATTGTTTGATTTTGCACAACATTTGCCTGACGTTCGATTGACTGAATTATATTATCACCCTGAAACTGGTTAGTATTTTTGATATCTATGTCTCACCTTCTGGAGAATTTACCTTTATACCTTCGTCCAGCGTCATCGCTGGGAAAACAAAGAAAAAAGATCTTCATGTTGTTACGAAACACACCTACAGCATTCCTCCTCCGTAACTTACTCCGTCTTCAACGGGATCATACGACGAGAAAATTACCCACACACCCTTCAGCCCCTTCTGCAGTCTCTACAAGTACCACGTTAATCCCTTGTCCACTATCCCTCTCTACTAATCTCCTCCCTAGTACTTATCATTGCAAGCGTTACAAGTGCCCTACCTTCATCTACACGCCCTCCATCATTCCACGTTGGTGAGACGCAATATAGATTCCGGTAAGGTATTGTGGAACACAATCGCTTCGCTTTCACCTTTCCATTAGCAAATGAACGTGTAAATATTCCACAGTGTTCCTATCCAGATGGATCTGCGGCCAGTCTATAAGAACGGAGCCCATTGAATCCCAGGTAGATTGGCGAAATGTATTTCAAACTGCCTTGCAACAGGATGTATAGATTCACGTTGCAGACTTGCTCTGTGACTCGGCTCTTAAAATATCCTACTTTGTATTCACAGATGACACGGAAGAAGAATATGATAGGATATACCACACTTAAATCTTCGGCAAGTCAGTAGGAATGTTGAAGTCATCCAGCAAAGGACCCCGTTTCATCACATTTCATTCTGCAGTGTGTACCGTGTTCACTGCTCGTCCAGGAGGCACATCCAGCGTCTGGAGCAATGACCACAGAAGCAGCGAAACGCGCCACCACAGAGATACATTTCAGTCAGAAACCTGCTTTGCTGAGAAATAAATCTCCGTCCGTCGCTGTTCTTCTCTCCCTCTTCCCATTCGCGACTTGAATGGCTGAAATCCTGCAATAGATAAGTTAATTGTTGCCAGCGGAGGAGCAATTGGAGACAGATAATAAATGATGCCTTGGTAATAACGCAAATATTGCAGAATCAAGAAAACTAGGACAAACGTTAATGTATTGATCAATTAACCGGATGCATTGATTAATAGCACAGTTGCAAATAAAATGGCGCAGTAGGAATTCAAATGAATTGTTGTCATAAAAAATGGAAACTCTTTCCATTCAGTAACTGATAGAAAGAATTTTACGAGAAAAGCTGAATCACACGGTGAGACTAGCGCAGTCAGCCTCAATGAAACCGAGTTCCACAATAGATATAGAGAATGAGTCATCCTCCAGTGAGCGGTGGGCCGCACATCGATAACAGTTCCACGATCGATAAAGACGTGAGACTTTCTCCAGAAACCGAGGGCTACACCGAAAAGTTCCACATTAGAACTTGTTTTTCCAATGACCCGAGGGCCTCACATCGGTACGGGTTCCACAATAGACACGGAGTAGTTTGCACTTCAGAAGCAGAGGTAAGTGTGATTGAAAGGTGAACTTGAACACCGTCTATACTGCACACACTTAGATTGGGGACGGAGTGGGAAATGAGAAGACACTGAATGGGGAATTGAAACAGAGGTAGTCATGAAGACACAGATTATTACTACAGAGAAATAGGGTGTTTCTTCCATCTAGGTCAACCCTCTGTGATATTCGCAACGCTCCATTTATCTGCACCTTCCCACTCTCTCTCATCCACGTACCGAGATAACCTTCACTGAAATGTTCAATTGATTCCGCATCTACCAGTTATGCTTGCATTTCCTTCCACAGTCGCCCAACCCTCCGAGTGAATGCGTTCTACTACATATACTTCTTGCATTTGTCAAATTTCTCCTCAAGGTTATGAACTCTAGTTGTAGATTCATCCAAAGGATGCAACATAGAACATAGAAATCTAAAGCATATTATATTCCTACCGTACACAATAATGTGTCGACCTGTAACCTACTCTACAAACTCCCTAGACTTCCCCTAGTGCATAGCCCTTTATTTTTCTAAATCTGGTGTACCTGACTGAAAGGCTCTTAAAAGACCCTATTGTATCCGCTTCCAACACCGCTGTTGACAGTGCATTCCTTACGCACAACACTCTCTGTGTCAAAACCTTACCCCTGGTATCCTCTCTGTACACCCACTTCATACCTGTCTGTATTAAATGCCATCTGCCATTTTTCAAACCATTTCCCAGCCAGTCAACATCAAGCTACAAGCTTCAATACTGTTCCTGGAGGGATCAATGCCCCCAGCTTCGGAGTCATCTGCAAATCTTTTGATTCAGTTATCTACATCGATATCTGAGTTATTAAAATACATGGTACATAACAATGGACCGAACTCCAATCTGTGCACTACACTTGTTTGAGTCAAAGAATCAGCCATCCACTCTCTGCTACTCGAGAAAAGAACTTTCATCAATCCGTCCAAAAAACCGCATCTAAATTCTTGTTGGTGAGTAACTTTTTTTTTATTATCTAAGGCCCCTGGAATATTACTCTCGAACAACGAGAGTGCAACGTCTTTTATTGTGATACATACCATCAGCTGTTACTATGACTTTCGTCATTAAAATGCACTCGACGTGATCAGAACAAGTGAAAGAAAAAAATGGTCCTATCTCCCCCTTCAACAACGCATTCTCCATTTCACCTGCCGAGCTAATGTCTCACTCTCAAGGTCAGAAGGGAATGTGCTCCGCCGAAAGTGACAAAATCAATCCGTTTGAAGGTGAATGTCTATGTTCATTGTTCAGAATGATGGTCTTTGTTAGAAACAACATTGATCAGAAAATTTCCCATTTCAGCAGCTGGCATCAGATGTTCTGGAAATTACATTGGCAGCTTTTACATTATCGTTTGTTTAAAAGTGAATAACTTGTAACATCAATTGTGTTTACAAATTCATGGCAGGGTGACAGAGAGAGTAAAACACATTAATGTAAGTGTTTGTGTATCTGTTAGTCCCTCATGCGACTGATGTCATAACCATACTGATTGCCTCAGTGGAATTAGTCTGAATTCTATATAACTCTGTAAAACCTGCCACCAGTCTGCCTGAGCAGCTCGAACGTTGCGTGCAAATGACCGCTGCTTCTGACGGAATATGGGGTATCCAACGATTTACTACATCGTGGGCATTTTCTATCCTGCAATTGTAGCGATTGGTATACCTGGTAAGATAGTGGAGCTGGCCAATCAGTGTATGGTGCCATCGTCATCTTGCTTTTGTTCCGTTTTATGGTTTGGAATTTTACTGAGAACAGATGCTACCGCCGTCTGAAATGTATTTCCGGAATTGAGGGATAAAGCGTTTGATGGTTTTGTTATTCATTTTTCATATTTTTTATATGTGATGCTTTTTTTTCACCTTTTATCAATTACGCTGATGCTGAATTTGCCATAGTTTCATAGTTTCACCTTACTCGGCTCTCTGAACCGACAGTGGTCGCTTTTCCAAATGGGAAGTTGTTGTTTTTTTTTCACTGACCGGCCGGTCGAATCTCGACACTCAAGTCTGTTCCTCCATAAGCCACTAATTTATAATTTATGCATTAAATGTCCTGATTTCACTACAAATAATTCTCTCAGCTATTTCACCTCAGATAATGGAAATTGCGTTGTTTATGGAGAGATCGACCGTTCACCGGTATGTGAGTACTGGAAATCAGATGCCCGGCTCTTAACTGTGTGTTTGTTTTCCTACAAATTTATTGTAGTTAACTTAACGGCGATTGTGATCCTATCTCGGGGAAAATGCGGACTCTCCAAATGCATCACCCGTTACCTGGTTGGAATGGCAACAGCGGATCTGATGGTCGTTATAATTTTCGGTTTACTGGAGCAGATCAACAATATCTACATTCCTCACAGATCACTGCTCATCACCCCTGTATGTGCTCTGACACTTGTACTTAAGGTTGCGACGCGGGACTGTTCTGTTTGGTTTACAGTCAGTTTTACGTTCGATCGGTTCATCGCAATATGTTGTCGAAAGCTCGGGGAACGATACTGCACTGAGAGAACAGCAACGGTGGTTATGTTGACCGTGGTTGTAGTGAGCTGCATGAGAAGTGTCCCGTTTTACTTTGCCGTTGAACCTTACGTCATCATTGACAACTTACCGTGGCGTTGCGCCCACACACGTGAATTCGCTACTTTACCCGTGTGGAAAGGAATCGAGTTACTGGATAGCATTTTAACACCATTGCTACCAATCGGCTTAATTCTAATGTTCAATGGGTTAACAGTAAGACATATTATTGCAGCAAATAGAGTCCGCAGAGGGCTTCGGAAAAGCAGTGATAATCAGAAGGATACCGAGATGGAAAACCGCAAAAAATCGATGATTTTGTTGTTTGCAATATCAGCAAATTTCATTATATTTTGGATACCCTATGTAGCTCATTCCCTGAAATGGCAACCAGTCAATTATTTTTATCAGGATAGATATTTCAGTTCCCCGGTATATATTCTACAACAAGTTGGGCTCATGCTGCAAATTCTGAGTATGTGCACCAATACTTGTATCTATACACTGACTCAGAGGAAATTCAGAAAAGAGCTGAAGAATGGACTGAAGTATGTGGTTACATTAAATGGCCATCTGTGTAGATAACTTACACGCTCAATTGCAATTCAGAGGAGTTTCCGAATAAAACAGATTTAAATGTAAGTAGATTGGTAATAAATTCAAACAATTATTGGCCTGGTCATTCAAAGATGGCAAAATTAATTCCTGCAGTTACTGTAGGAACTGGACAAACGTTCACTGAGCATCCATGATTATTGCATACGTTGTGGTACACTCCAATCTATCACGGAGAATGGACAGTCACAAGGGTGGCAACGGCTTTTGAACTTCTCTGGGTTCAATGTTTCTAAAAGCACAAAGTCGGGTAAAAGACTGTAAAGGGAGTGCCATTGATACAGTGAGAGTATGATATCATACAGATGTAGAAAGGGAATAAATTGAGGAGAGATTGTCTATAGATAGACGACAAATTGAAGCAGAAAGGGAACAATCACACGGTTGGGCGTAATCTGTAGAGACCACACGCCCTACCACCCTTACAACAATAAATAAATAAACAAACACGGAGAAGCGAGGAACTGTTCGAGAGTTAGATATTGAACAGTGCCATATTCAGACGGCTCTTGTCATATGCAACTTAATCTCCTTAATATTCATTGGCACTTCGATAATCTAAATGATTTAGATTTGACAGAATTTCTCAGTTGTGTCTCCGAAGGTATCCTTGGACAATAGGAGGGCAGGTTAAATAGAGAGCCATCCATCCAGGATCTCGTAGCGGAAAGTGAACCATATTAGGGGACAGGTTTCTTCGCGGGTCAACTGTTGGACATTTACCTTAAACTTTGTTACAAACTGCAGCGTTTCAGAAATAAGCCAGTTTCAAGAGATTTCACACTGTCGTGTTTTAATTTTAAAATTACTATTTTTATTACTATCTACTTTTAATATCGTAACTTAACCAAGATAACAAATGTTAACTGTGTTATTTGTATATACGTGTGTAACATAACTCCCAAACCAAGCTAAGCTTGGGGAAACAAAGCTTAGACTCTTAAGATGCTGAAGTAGGAAAGTTCAGTTCATCCACAGAATGTACCATAGGAGAGAGATATTTGTAATTGAATTTTGAAATATAGTCTAGCAAGTTTAACTGCATGTTCTCATTAGTCCGCCGTTCCTTTAACAAACTCCCGGAACTCTATGACCGAATACAAGTTCGAATGAAGTAAAGCCTACTGAATCCTGTACTGAATATCTTACTGCAAATGAAAGTAAAGGAAGTCATCCCAATCCTTCTCTTTTTCAACACAATGTGTTAATCATTGTTTTGAGAGCAGAATGGAAGCTCTCTAAAGCCCCTTGTGATTCCGGATGGTACGCAGACGATGTAATTCGTTTGCCTCCCAATTCATAAACTACCTAACTGAATAATCCAAATGTAAAATAACTTCCTTGATCAGACTGAATTTGTTTAGGCAAACCAAACTAAGTGAAAAAGTAAAAGTGAAGAGTCTTTGCTAAAGTTTTAGCCTTTGTATTTGTGAGAGGTATTGCCTCGGAAAATCAGGATGCTGTGCACATGGTCGTTAATAACTACCGATGGCCAGCTTTAGTCTTTGGAAATGGGCCAACACAATCCAAAAGAACTTTAGAAAAGGGTTCACCGAATGCAGGTATAGGCTGCAGTGGGGCTACTGGAGTGACCTGATTATGTTTACCCCACAACTTGAAGAGTGTGACAGGTTCGACAGAAGGTTACAACATCTTTCCTGAAATTAGGCCAGAAAAAATCTTTCCTAACTTTGTTTACAGTTTTATTCACACCTGGATGACCACCTAAGGGTATACTGTGGGCGGAAGTTAAAATATCGTATCTAAAGAATTTAGGAACCTCAACTTGCTGAACAATTGCCCTTTCGTCACTCGCAGGTATAGCATGTAATACAATTCCTCATTAACACTTCATCCATGAGATAATACACTGCTGCAACTTCCTTAATCTCATCATCTGAGACTGCTTGTTCCATTAAAGCTTCAATCTCAGGATCAGTGCTCTGTTCTGCTATAAACTACTTCCTAAACAGAGACAAATCTTTATTACCGAATTTAATACCTGAATCCTGATGAAACAATGCAGGAAGAAAAGTCCCTGACAAGGCATCACAACCCGAATCACGATTTTGACTATCATGTGTAGTGGAATCACAATGCACAGAAATATCTACATTGGCTATCTTCCTACCCATACTCCGAGTTGCTGCGCAGGAGGGATAAATGTCAGTGTCCATCTTTGAACCATCAGTGATTGGTTTAGTTGTCAGCTGCACTGCAGGAACAACTTTACCGTCTGCTCGGTCACTCCCTAACAACAAAGAAACAAGTTTCACTGGTGAACTGGTCCGTAGTCCTATCTTAACAGTTCCTGAATCTAATCGTAACTTCAGAATTATCTTGTGCAGAGCTACCGAAACAACGTGGCCATCAGTGCCTTAAAGGTTTAACTCACCAGTGTCTGGCTCATCACTAAACTTTAGAACACGGTCTAACAAGATTGACTGAGAAGCCCCAGAATCCCGAAGAATTTTCGCTGGTACCGGGGTTGACCCTTCATTCAAAGACACCAACTCATCTGGCGTAAAATGATAAAATCCCTTCCGAACTCTGTCAGACGTCTCAGTCCTTATCTGAGCCTTACTAGAATGTGTCGAACCCTCCGGGTTTATAGGTGTTTCAACATTCTGAATTCAAGCATCTGGGATTGCCTCCCTTTCTTTTATCCTCTTTATAACAGAACAATTATCCATAATGTGATCAGTTTTCCTACAATAGTGACAAGTAAGACCAGAATATTTCTCCTTCACTCGCTTCCATTCATCCTTACTTTTGACCCTACTTGCAGATTTAATTACTGGTTTACCCTGGTTATTCATGCTACTATTATAGAAGCTCTCACTCTTTAACCAAATTCCACATAAGTCTTGTTCACAGATTTCCACAAATTTCTAAACCTTTTCCTAAAGGCTTCTGGAACCAGTTCATAGGCTTAAAGCGCAGTCTGTTTCACAAGGTCATAATCAGATGCATTTTCAACTGACAAGGCAGAATAAGGTTGTTGAGATTTTCCTTTAATTACACTTTGTAAGAGAAGACGCCAACTAAATTTTGACCACTTTAGGTTCGGAGCAAGTTTCTCAAAATGTTGAAAGTATTTATCAACCTCAGCTTCATTAAATGGAGGGACCGATTTATCTTCCCCACTGGCCACAAACTTCTCACCAGAGTCAAGCGCTACACCCCTTTGCTGTAGGTTGTAAAACATTTCTAGCTCACACTCTTTTGTCTTCAATATTCTCTTCCGGCAGCCTACAGGTACATTCGTTGTCGTCTCTCGCTCTAATCGAAGTTTCTGTACATTTACTTGTTCCAGCTTTTACTGCATCTCGAAGTGATTTGGTTTACTTTCAGGAGACAATTCTAAAACACCCTCTTCAAACACCTTCGTAGAAACACAGAGCTCATCTATTTTCCTCTGAATTTCTGACTTTCTCATACCCCGCTTTACCTCCTTAGGTTCAGCCTATTAGCAATAGTCACTAATTCATCCTTTTTGCCTTTTTCTAATGCCACAGGGGTTGGCACTTCCAGAAATGCATTAACAGCCATTGTTGCTGATACCCACTCACAAGTAAATCAAAAGAGAAAAAACCAATGAGATCAATAATCAATCGATCAATAAGATCCAAATTTGTTCATATCCCGTACGAGCCCTCTCTTCTGTTACATACTGTAAAGTTTTAGATATAAATCAGCAGCAAGGGATTTCACACTGAGTCGTGTTTTAATGTTAAAACCGTTATCTTTATCATTATCTACTTATAATACCGTACCATAACCAAGATAAACAAATGTTAAAAGTGTTATTCGTATATATGTGTGTGATATAGCTCCCAAGTCAAGTTAAGCTTGGGAAAACGAAGATTAGAGTCTTGAGATGGTAAAGTAGAAAAGATCAGTTCATCCACGGAATGTATGATAGAAGAGAGATATTTGTAATCCAGGGTAAAACATAGAGAGAAGGTGGTTACGTCGAATTCCAAAGTATTCCACAGATTCGACGATTCCACGTCAGGTTAACAAAGTAATACACTGAAGGTATAATCCATCGTGTCGTCCATATCCACATACAAATTATCACCGAAAGTGATGTGTCACAGGGATATCGTCTTCAAGGGATGACCACACAATATATCCAGACAAGGGTTAACACATACGTTGTCTCCACAGGATATACCAAACAAAATCATTTCCTTTGGATTATTCGAAGTGACAGACTCCCATTCGTTGTGCACCGTGTGCCGATGTTTACCCACCCTTGTGGGCTTAAGAGATTTCCAATCCTCAGCTGCGACCAACTAAAGCTAACAGCTCCCCAAAATCTCACTCTCTCTATACCTCTCGACTGTGAATGTCTGTGTCCTTGTTTTAAAGTTAACCAGGCTGCAACTCAATGAATAATATCATATACTCGCCTCATTTAGGTGCAGTTAAAATGACAGTCCATAGTAAATGAAACACTGGGATCGGAGTTGATAGCATGGAATGCATTTAATTGATGCTACTAGGTATGAGCTCGGGAGCCCAATTTGGGAAACGGACAACCGTGCAGATACCGTCCAGGTCCAGTTGCAATGCAGCTAAGTTTTCGAATAAAACAGTTTTTAAAACTGAGTAATTTTAGCAAATATGTTCTAGCTTCAAACAATCATGTCCCTGGTCATCCTGACATAAATACTTCCCAAACTATCTCACAAACTTGACAGTCATGCGTAAACGGTACCGCAGCGTAAAAGACAGGGCCAACAGGCTCCGGAATAGCTTCTTCCACCAGGCCACCATACTGATTAACTCATGCTGATTTGAGTGTTACATTTCTATGTTACATTTATTGTTCTGCTAATTTAAACTGCTATGATTGCACATTGCATCTTGTTGCAGAGACGTATCATAAAGAAGTTTACTCCTCATACATGGGAAGGATGTAAGAAATAAATAAATTCAATTCAATCACAAAGGAGGGAATGACTTCCGGACATCTCGGGATTCAGATGTTTCAAAATGTTCAGAGTCGCATGACAGAGAGTGAAGTGAAAACCTTTTACACACAGGGAGAGTGTGACAGAATCACAGCTGCAGTAAGGGATCACAGCTGCACTGTGATGGGATTGTATGGTAATAGACTTTGAATAGAACTGAGAATTATGAACGGAACAAACACCCGTTTGAGAGTACAAGACACAGAATCAGTGACAGATCGGGTGATAGATTTTGGACAGCTGTTTATACAAACACGGCTGTTGTCACAAGCAACTTAAACTTCACTGATATTCATAGGCAATTCCCCTGTTTAAAAGGGTTAAATGTGACAGAATTTTTCAATTGTGTCCAGAAAGGAGACCTGGCACAAGTAGTGGGCTGGTACTAGTGTACCAGTGTGCTAGTGTACTAGTTCACTAGTGTACTAGTGAACAGGCCATATTGTGCTAATACTATAAAGTGAAGTGGGTCAGGTAACTGGTCTCTCCGCGTGTCAGCATTTAAGAACGATAGAGCACAGCTATTCAACAGACTTTACACTGGGACAGCAACAGACAATATGGACTGTACTTAATTGATACTATTCGGTAGGAACTTGGGTAGGAACTGAAATGCACAAGGCGAATGTGGAGATTGTTAATGGAGCACTTGACTGGGGGTCAGCACTGGCTTGTTTCATTGAGGCGGGGATCGGATGATACCGAGAAGTAACCATGGTTGACTAGAGATACGGACCATCTCTTCAAGAAGATGGAAGAAAATAACTAAAGGATTGGGAAGAAAGGAAGAAAGCACAATATTGAATCCGGACTGAATCTGCATGCTCTCTATACTGAAACCCCGTGTACTTTCCACAGGGCTGATGCTACGATTACACCGAAACAATCTTTTCCAATTGAACCCTGTAACTCAAAACCAACGTTTCACAGTGTTCAGCAGCATCTTTTGGTGCTTCCCAAATGGAGCAGTCTCCCAGAGTGCGAATTTCAAATTCCCAATTCAAGCAAACAGGAATTTGTCCGAATGTCAATTTACCTTTGAACAGTGGGCTTATCGTACCCAGAATAGATAAGCTGATATCTCAGACACTTTAACCTTGATTTCACATGGCCAGTGTGGAATCCGTGCCTTCCTCTGAAATCGATACCACAGTAAACAAACAAAAGGACACTATCTAAATACGCAGGGAAGGCAACTTCTGCCACTTTCAACAGGACCCCACAACTAAGCACATCTTTCTCTCTCTACCACTCTCCGCTTTTCGCAGGGATCGTTCCCTCCGCGACAGCCTGGTTCACACGTCCCTCCCACAGATCTCCCACCTGGTAGTTACCTCTGCAAGCGTAAGTGCTACACCTGTCCCGGCACCTCCTCTCTTTCCACCATTCAGAGCACCAAACAGTCCTTCCAGATGAGGCAAGAATTAACGTGAGTCTGTTGGGGTCATTGGGGCAGATTGGGGGAACCGCTTCGTCGAGCACCTAAGCTCTGTCCGCCACAACAGACAGGATCTCCAGGTTGCCACCCACTTTAACTCAGCTTCACATTCCCATTCGGATATGTCTATACATGGCCTCATCTACTGTCATAATGAGGCTAAACTCAGGTTGGAGGAGCAACACCTGATATACCGTCTGGGTAGTCTCTAGGCCCCTTGGCCTGAACATCGAATTCTCCAAATTCCGCTAATTCGTTTCCTCTCCATTGACCCATCCCAGTTTAACTCTGCCTCCTCTTCCAGCTGCCTATCACCTCTCTCATGATCCTTCCTTTTCTACCACAGAGTGCTTTCCCCTTACATTCCTTCTTCACCTTTCCTTCCTATCCCTTCCCTGCTTCTCCTTACCCATCCCTGGATCTTTCCTCTGATTGACTTTCACCTGGCTCCTGCCAGCGTTCTCCTTCCCACACTCCCCTCAACCTTCTTCGTAGGGCCCCTGCCCCTCCCTCTTCAGTCCTGATGAAGGGTCTCAGCCCGAAAGTTTGACTGTTCGTTTTCACGGAGCTGCCCGATCTGTTGTGTTCCTGCAGCGTGTTGTACGTGTTGTTTTGACCCCAGCATCTGCAGTGTACTTTTGTGTTTACTCTTAACTCTTATTTGGCTAAAGTGTTCACCTGAAAAGATGTGAGCAATACGCCAATATGTGCAGAGAAAAATAAAGTTGCTTAAAGTGACTCAGAGATCTTAGAAAGTGAAAAGGCTGAAAGTTAATAAATGTCACTGTCAGGCATATTTATCCAAGGGAACTTGTACTTGTATTAGTCTATGATTGAAAACGCAAGCACCTGAAAAGAATTATTCAAAATTCTGTGAAGATTCATAAAATCCTGAGGGACTGGAAGTGGGCTAATATTTTACCGGTATGTACGAAGCGTGACACCACTGACCCTTGTAACTATAGGCCAGTAAACTTAACGTGTATTGTGGGTAAGATAAGGGAAACATTAATAAAGAACGAGTTGTAAAAACATCTGATAAGAACAGGCATGCAGCTAGTGGGAATATAGGATCCTCGTCAATTTGACTGCTAGTGACTAGTGATGATAGATAGATAGATAGATAGATACTTTATTCATCCCCATGGGGAAATTCAACTTTTTTTCCAATGTCCCATACACTTGTTGTAGCAAAACTAATTACATACAATACTCAACTCAGTAAAAAATATGATATGCATCTAAATCACTATCTCAAAAAGCATTAATAATAGCTTTTAAAAAGTTCTTAAGTCCTGGCGGTTGAATTGTAAAGCCTAATGACATTGGGGAGTATTGACCTCTTCATCCTGTCTGAGGAGCATTGCATCGATAGTAACCTGTCGCTGAAACTGCTTCTCTGTCTCTGGATGGTGCTATGTAGAGGATGTTCAGAGTTTTCCATAATTGACCATAGCCTACTCAGCGCCCTTCGCTCAGCTACCGATGTTAAACTCTCCAGTACTTTGCCCACGACAGAGCCCGCCTTCCTTACCAGCTTATTAAGACGTGAGGCGTCCCTCTTCTTAATGCTTCCTCCCCAGCACGCCACCACAAAGAAGAGGGCGCTCTCCACAACTGACCTATAGAACATCTTCAGCATCTCACTACAGACATTGAATGACGCCAACCTTCTAAGGAAGTACAGTCGACTCTGTGCCTTCCTGCACAAGGCATCTGTGTTGGCAGTCCAGTCTAGCTTCTCGTCTAACTGTACTCCCAGATACCTGTAGGTCTTAACCTGCTCCACACATTCTCCATTAATGATCACTGGCTCCATATGATGCCTAGATCTCCTAAAGTCCACCACCATCTCCTTGGTCTTGGTGATATTGAGACGCAGGTAGTTTGAGTTGCACCATATCACAAAGTCCTGTATCAGTTTCCTATACTCCTCCTCCTGTCCATTCCTGACACACCCCACTATGGCCGTGTCATCAGCGAACTTCTGCACATGGCAGGACTCCGAGTTATATTGGAAGTCTGATGTGTACAGGGTGAACAGGACCGGAGAGAGTACGGTTCCCTGCGGCGCTCCTGTACTGCTGAACACCGTGTCAGACCTACAGTCTCCCAACCGCACATACTGAGGTCTACCTGTCAAGTAGTCCACTATCCAATCCACCATGTGAGAGCCTACTCCCATCTCCGTTAGTTTGTGCCTTAAGATCTTGGGCTGGATGGTGTTAAAGGCACTAGAGAAGTCAAGGAATGTAATCCTCACAGCACAACTGACCCCATCTAGGTGAGAGAGTGATTTGTGCAGCAAATACGTGATAGCATCCTCCACTCCCACCTTCTCCTTATACGCAAACTGAAGAGGATCCTGGGCGTGCCTGGTTTGTGGCCTCAGATTCTGTATTATCAGCCGCTCCATGGTCTTCATCACGTGCGACGTCAAGGCAACAGGTCTGAAATCATTCAACACCTTTGGTTGTGGTTTCTTCGGTACCGGGACAATACAGGATGGTTTTCCACTGTCTGGGTACTCTTCTCTGCTCCAGGCTCATGTTGAAGATGCGCTGTAGTGGTTCTCCCAGCTCAGTCGCACAGGCCCTCAGTAATCGTGGGGAAACTCCATCCGGTCCAGCCGCCTTGCTGGTACAGATCTTCCTCAGTTGACCTTCCACCTGTGCAGCCGTAATCCTGGGCGTGGGCAAGGTCTCCTGTGAGTGGCTATTTTCCTGTGAGGGAAGTAAGCCTGGTGTGGATTTCTGCGGTGAGGATGAGATTGTGCTGTCGAACCTGTTGAAGAAGTTGTTCAGCTGGTTCGCTTTCTCCACATCTCCACTTATGTTTGCCCCCCGCTTTGCACCGCATCCGGTGATGATCCTCATCCCATCCCACACCTCCTTCATGCTTTTTTTCTGCAGCTTTTGTTCTAGCTTCCTCCTATACTGCTCCTTTGCCCCCCTTATCTGTACTCTGAGTTCCTTCTGAACTCTCTTAAGCTCCAACCGATCACCATCTTTAAAGGTATCTTTAAAGATACGCAGGTGTTGGTGTTGAGACCACTTATTTTTGTGATGCAGGTGAACGATTTAGCTGAGAAGTAGATGGCTGTGCTGCCAAGTTTGCAGATGATAAAAAGACTGGTGCAGGGGCAGGTAGTGCTGTGGAGAGAGTTAAGATGAAGAAGGACTTAGATTAGGAGAATGGGCAGGAAAGTGGCAAATTAAATATATTGTTCGAAAATGCACGGTCATGCACTTTGGCAGTTGAAATAAATGTGCGAAATACTTTCTAAACGGGGAGAAAATCCAAAAATCAGAAAAGCAAAAGGACTTGGGAATCCTTGTGCAGAACACCTGAAAGGTTAACTTGCAGGTTGATTTGGTAGTAAGGAAGGCAAATGCAATGTTAGCATTCAGTTCAAGAGGTCTAGAATACAAGAGCAGGGATGTAATGCTGAGGCTTTATGAGACACTGGCGAAGCCTGACCTTGATCGCTGTGTACAGCTTTGGGCTCCTCATCTTAGAAGAGATGTGCTGGCATTGGAGAGCGTCCAGAGGAGGTTCACAAGGATGATTCCAGGAATGAAAAGATTGTCATACGAAGTACGTTTGATGGCTCTGTGTCTGTACTCCCTGGAATTTAGAAGGATGACGGGGTTCCACAGTGAAAACCTTCGAGTATTGAAAGAACGAGACAGAGTAGAAGTTGAAAGGATGTTTCACATGGTGGGAGAGTCTAGAACAAGAAGGCACAGAGTCGGGCTAGAGAGGTGTCCTTTCAAAACAGAGATGCAAAGATTTTTTTTTTTTAGCCAGAGGGTGGTTAATATCTGGAATTTGTTGCCACGTGCAGCTGTGGATGTCAGGTCGGTCGGTGTATTTCGGGCAGAGAATGACAGGTTCTTGATTGGATTTGACATCAAAGGATAAAGGAAGAAGGCCGGGAAATGGGGTTGAGGAGGAGAAAAAAAGAACAGCCATGTTTACATGATACGATGGGCCCAATGGAGTACACCTGCTATGTTTTATTGTTTTATATTAGCAGAAAGACAGCATGAGTTCAGAAGGTGTAAAACACGTTTTACTAATATGTTGCAGGTTTATGAAGAGGCAATTAAAATTTATGACACCAGCTAAAGAGAAAAGGTAAAAATGTACTTGGAGTTTTAGAAGGCTTTTGGCAAGGTGCCACAGAAGAGATTAATAATCAAATTACAGGAAGTAGAGGTTCATGGTATGGTACACAAAACATTTGGAGAATTGGCTCAAAAACAGAAAACAATGAGTTATGGTGAGAGGATCATTTTCACAGCTGCAAAATGTTAAAAGTACGGTTCCACAAGAATACGTTTTGCAGCAGCTTCTGTTCTTCATTTACATTAATGATTTTGATATGCACAGAAATAATTCAACGAGTCATGTTTGCAGATGACATAATATTAGAGAGATGGGCTAATAAAATTCAGGCAGCAGAATCAGTACATGTCGATCTAAACAAAATTCTGATATGGGCAGCTGAAACAATGTAAAATATTAAATACAGGAAGTAGAAGTATTAGATATACATATACAATGGGGGCCTTGAATAAGAAAGTGCATTGTATTAGGAGACTTGCGGTTACAGAATGAACACCAGACGCTGTACGAGAGTGTGACAGGTACAGAATAAACACCAAACACAGTACGAGAAATTGACAGGTACAGAATGAACCCCACACTCTCTCACTTTACCGGAGACTGACAGGTATAGAATGAGCCCCACATTCTCACACTGTTCAAGAGACTAGCAGATACAGGAGGAATATCAGAATCCTAGAATCTCAGCATTGTCTCTCGCTGACGTTCTCGCTCTCATCTGACGTTTTATCTCACGCTTGTTTCTCTGTCGTTTAGTTCCAGCCATACTGCATTTATTTATCTCCCAGTTTGAGTACTGCTTTTATTATTTAACGGCTTCTCCTTATTTTGCTGACTGAAATATTTCTTCTCAATTTCTTTTGAGATTTGGCTGATTTGAGATGCTCAGTAACGACTATTAGATCAGCAACATCACACACAAAATGCTCGAGGAACTCAGAATTCCCTGTGTTGCCTTGGAATCCATCATCTGCAGATGTTCTCGTGTTTATACAATCTACACAGTTTTATCTCCTGCATCTATTCATCTGCCGATTTCGAGTATTGTTTTTATTCCTGTAATCGGGTTACCTCTTCATTTGCAGATTGAAACATTTCTTCTCAATTTCTTTTGAACTTTGATGAGATTTGAAATGCCCATTAAAGACTGTTACATCACACAAAATGCTGGAGGGATCAGCAGAAATCGTTGTGTTTTCCAGCATCTGCAGATTTTCTCGGTTTTGTTTAAATCAGCAACGTGCTCATATGACCGTTTCCATTCTGATCTAGGTTTCTCTATTTTATCTTTGTCCAAATCTGTGTTTGTATGTTTTGAGTTGCATTGGCGTTATCATTTACTTCCTTCATATACTGTACGTAAGGAGTAAAAATCTTTATGTTGCGTCTCTGTGTAAATTTGCAATATATCGTAATTTATAATAAATAGAATGTACAATAGGACAGTCAATATGACATTGAAATACAATTGTGCAATTATTCCGTATGTGTGTATGTGTATCATTAGGAAGAAGCTGAAGGACTGAAGGTCACTTCAGAATGGGAAACTGCAGGGACGGATACAGGGATCGGTCAGTGTCACTGGTCTCCCTTCAGAGATGAATAATTATCTAACAAAAAAGATAAAATCTGTAAATGTGGCTGCTCCGTGGCAAAGCTCAGTCTTTGAAAGTAAGTCTACTGGACTATTTCCACCAAAGACACTGCTGAGGTAATGCCAAGAGTTTTGATGTATTTGTCTCCAATCGTCCCGATATTTACATTAGAGACCATGGTATTGAGTTAAAGTGTTTGTTCAAGCAACTGCAACTAAGAAAGTCAGTGAGGTGTATAACCGTATCTCTGGAGACAGATCCTCTGTATAAATCAGGGCCGCTTTGAATGCGTCAGCTGTTTGCCGGAGCTGTGAATACTGGAGCAACAGGAACAACAGATGCTCACTGAAATGGTGTATCCGGTCATCACTCGGATAGAAGAAGTTTACCATCCTTTTATTTCAGCCTTTGGAATTCCCGGTAAGCCGCAGTGTCAGCTGCCGTGGGTGGATATTGAAGTTAAATTCTGTTGTTGCGATTGATTCTGCTGCTGATTTAAACTGTCACTTTCCAGTGCCAGCATTCGGCATTTCAAGAACACAGTGCAAACACCGGAACTATAGATGCCGGAATTTGGATCTAAAAACAAACCGCTGCAGGAATTCACCGAATCGGACTATTTCTGTGCAACTGAGCGGGTCATGTAGCGGTTTGTGATCAATAAGGCGATGTTCGTGTCTCTGTGCTTTTGATCGTGTAGGAGCTGCACAGGTCCTATTGTGTTAATGAGTGTGATTACATCCATTGATTATCTGCAGTTTTATGTGAGCGGTTTGCAGAGTTAGGCGCAACAATAAAATATTGACTGGCAGCAAATGTGAGGAGTTCCGTGTTGTAAGAAGAAATTGTTGTGGATGTTTAATGAATGTCTATGAAATGACTGGATGCAAAGCAGAAAGAAGTCGTTGCTAAGCCAATTAGTAAGAGGTAGTGCTTCATAGTTATCAATGCAGTGAAATGTCTTATATGATATCTACATCTAAGACAGATGCAGACATCGGACTACGGCACCGAGTTTGAATTCCTCTCCCCTGCTTCCCAGTGATGGATTCAATGGGAGGCGCCATGTCTGTCTGTGAGATTGTGTCAGACTGCGCTGTATCTGTTGGAATCAGTCGATGTTCTGTTGTAAAGTCAGTGAGGCTGTAAATGGTGGAATAGGAAACAAACTCGGTGAATGCTGGAAACACTGAGCCCCAAGCAGCTTCTATGGAAAGAGAAACCAGTCAACACTCGTGTCAGGGGTGTCTCTAAAAAGAGTTCTGAGGAGAGATACATTAACCGTTTTCCCACATCTCCTGTTTCGTCTGGATGAGCGTTTCCAGCATTTCCAGTTTTTGTTCCATCTTTCGACTGTTCTGTCGCTGACAGGGATCGCCATGGAAGTTGATGACAGTCTAATGGAAAAATCCCGCCATTGGCGTCCGGATTTTTTCGTTTCATCCTGACGAGACGCAGAAGGCGCCGGTAGAAAATGTTCCATCCAGTGTTGACTCCGAGGAAGTAGTTGCACACTTTTAGCTTTTCGCTGCCACTTCACATCTCGCGCCTCAGTAAGGAATCCGTATTCAGACCATATGGACTTTACTTAACTGTGTCTCCGCCAGCTCCGCGCCCTCTCTTGACCCTCCCACCGATAACTGCAACAACAAAGTGGAAATTTTACAGCGTCCCCTTAAACTGCTGTGTTTGTTTCTGCTCAATATTTTCTCAACTCACTCTACTCTGTCTCTGTTCCAGCGAACTTGGTGGCGATTGTGATCCTGTCCCGGGGAAAGTGCGGTCTCTCCAAATGTGTCACTCGCTACCTGGTAGGAATGGCTGCGGCCGATCTCCTGGTCGTTATCTCCCATCCGCTGCTGAGGTGGACTGTAATGATTTATTTTCCCCGATCGATCTTGCGAACCACTCCTGCGTGCAGATTCGGTCTCTGGTTGATATTTGCGAGCACTGCGACCTCTGTCTGGCTGACTGTCGCTTTCACCGTCGATCGATTTGTGGCTATTTGCTGTGAGAAGCTGAAGACAAAATATTGCACCGAGAGAACGGCGGCTGTGGTTATCGGGGCAGTAAGTTTGCTGACCTGTTTGGAAACTGTCCCATGGGGCTTTATATACGGGCCTAGAGAAATAATTGATGATGTTCCCTGGGATTGTGTTCATACACAGAAATACAGAAACTCTCCATCATGGGCGGCATTTGAGTTGTTTCACCTCATCGTGTGTCCTTGTGTCCCATTCTTTCTGATTTTGCTGTTCAATATTCTGACTGTCAGACGGATTCTAGCGGCCAGTCAGGCCCGCAGGGGGCTCCGGGGACAAAAGAGTGGAGAGAATGACAAGGACCGGGAGATGGAGAACCGACGCAAATCCATTGTTCTTCTCTTCAGCATAACCGGTAGTTTCTTATTGTTGTGGGCAACATACGTGGTATTTTATATCTACAGACGGATTTCAAAGAGTTATTCTAATTCTGCCTCGGATCCCCATTACATCGCAGGACACACAGCGGACATGCTGCAGATTCTCAGTTCCTGCACCAACACGTGCATTTACGCCCTGACTCAAAGCAAATTCAGGGAGGAACTAAAGAATGCGGTGTATTATCTGTTGGATCGGATTTTGAAACTAATATAATAAAATATAATACTTTAACAAATACATATTAAAATTTATATGCTATTAAGCAGCATAGATGTAAACTATTATACTTTAATGTAATACTTTAATAAATGCATATTAAGTAATACAATTCAGCTGCCTTCATGCTCACTATTCTATCGCCAAACATGGAAAACAATGTGATGTATAGAGTAAAAAAACAAACATGAGAAAATCTGCATTCGCTCGACATACAAAGCAATACCCAAAAAATCTGGTCCTGATGAAGGGTCTCGCGATGAAACGTCGACTGTTCACTCTTTCCCTCACACAAAATGCTGGAGGAACTCAGCAGGTCAGGCAGCATTTATGAAAAAGAATGAACTGTCGACGTTTCGGACAGAGACCCTTCATCAGAGTCCTGTCAACTGTTTACTCTTTTCCCGTTTTGAGTGTGTTGCCGTAGAGTTACTAAACAGCTTTTTACAGCTATTCCCGACGGCATCACAGGCCTCACCATTCCAGAGAATTCCCCTTTGCACTTCACGTCACCCTCTGTAAAGTTGAAGCTTGATGCAAACCTGTTTCCCCGTTTCCGGATTCTGACAAAACTGCGTGATCTTGCAGTATATTTTCGTCTCTATCAAGCACTCCTGATCGCGTCAAAACCCGTCCTTCCCTTCGCCTTCTTTTTTCTCCTCCTTCTCTATTGTGGGTTTCCATTCCCACTGCCAACTTGAACTAACTTCCTGAGAGAGAATTTTGCTGCTTTACAATTGAAGACAAAGTACCGTTACGTTCACTTGTGACAGATATGTGAGAGATAGAGAGATAGATAAAATGAGCGCAAGCAGGAAACAGCACGAGGGCTGAGGGTGAGAAGGAGTGAGCGAATGAGACATCGCGAGGAAAGGGAGCGCGGGAGAGCACCTGAGGGAGTGGCGCGAGGGAGACAGTGCCATGGAGAGACGCCAGAGTGAGCGTGATGTACAGGGTGCGAGGGAGAATGTGCAGGCGATGGCGAGCGCGAAGAAGAGCATCAGAAGGAGACATCGCGAGGGGAAGAGGCCATGTGCGAGTTGGCGTGAGTGAGACGGCGCGAAGGAGAGCACGTGAGGGAGAGCGAGGGATAGGACATGAGGAATATGTCGGGAGAGTAAGTGCGCGGGAATGGCCGTGTAGGATAGGCAGAAAAACTAGAAAGAGAGAGATAGTAAAGGGACTAAGCCGTGAAGGAGACAGGCAGAGAGAGAGAGGGAGCGAGATAGAGACAGAGAGAGGGAGTGGGAAACAGAGACAGAGACATAGAGCCGAGAGAGAGAGAGAGAGAGAGAGAGAGAGAGAGAGAGAGACAGAGAGAGAGACAGACAGACAGACAGAGAGAGACAGAGAGAGAGAGAGACACACACACAGACAGAGAGAGAGACAGAGAGAGAGACAGACAGAGAGAGACACACACACAGACAGAGAGAGAGACACACAGACAGAGAGAGAGAGAGACAGAGAGACAGAGAGAGAGAGAGAGAGAGGGAGAGACAGACAGAGAGAGAGACAAACAGACAGAGAGAGAGAGAGAGAGAGAGAGAGAGAGAGAGAGAGAGAGAGAGAGAGAGAGAGAGAGAGAGAGAGAGAGAGAGAGAGAGAGAGAGGCAGAGAGAGAGAGAGCAGGCTGTGTGCCGGATCTGTTGTTCCACTCTTTCACAGAGATCGGCTGTTTAGTGGATGGTAAGTATTATTTTGATGTGTGTACAGCTACTACTGTAGACATTAGTTTATTTTTGTTCTATATCTAAATCGTACGAATTCTACCAAATTGTGTGGTTTCAACACGTGTGCAGTCTGCTTTGTTTGCGAATGAATAAGTAAATGCCTGAGCATAATCAAAGAAGAAAACAATGAATAAATTTTCAAACAATGTTCATTATGTAACACTCAGCTCTATCATCCCACGTTCCTCTATGCGAAACCGCCGTCTGGCCGCCAAACCGTGTCTCACGTTTCCGTGTATGCTGTGTATGCACCCCGGCACAAACCCACAACGTGAAATATCAGTCAGTACACAATGCACGTTTGAATGATTACACTTTATATAGTTTACTGTAACTTTATATAGTTTATAAACTTTATATAGTTTATAAACTTTATATAGTTTATAAACTTTATATAGTTTACTGTAACTATGAGAAACAACAGTACAACAGTACAATATGTAAAGGTGCCAAGAATAGAGCTTATATAGTTTGTGCGCACGTTGGAGCTCACGCAATATCCTCGGTCCACCGTTTGATTTCCTCTGAACTCCACGACCCTCGGACTGGGAGCAACATGCGGTGGTCTACCAGAGCGATTCCCGCACGTCCTCCCTCTTCGCTTCTCCTCACCGAACTTCCCGTGCACCAACCCCGTTTCCCACACATGCAGATAGAATAACAAGATTCCCATTGGCTAGTTCCCACTTTATCAATAGTTATAACCCAAACATTTCAGCTACTGAGAACATTACCTCATAGTTAACATTATAGTGAATCCATTTCATTATAATACTCCAGAGAAGTAATTTTATAATTAGCAGTTAACAGTTAAAATTACAGTTAATATGACTGAGAACCCTACAATTACAAACAGGCTATTAGAAAGCACATAAATACACGGGGATGGAAAGATATGAATCACATGTAGCAAACACTTAACGGGTGCCCAGACAGGAGTGTGTGTGTAAATGAGTGAGATTCCAGGATGATGCGTTACCCTAATCATGCCATGGCCAAGGATGTCTCTGAGAAGGTACGGGCCATTCTGAAAGGTTAGGGTGAACAGCCAGAGGACATGTTCGTTATTAGAACTAACAACAGAGAGACAAGGTCCTGCAAAGAGAATTTAAGGAGTAGAGCAGAAAGTTAGGAAATAAGGACTCTCGGGTGGTGATTTCAGGATATTTTCAAGTGCCACATGCTTGCGAGGTAAGATATGGTAAGCTGGTACACTTAAATGTGTAGCTAACAATTTGGTGCAGGAGGGAGATCATCAGGAACACAAGTAATTGGGCTATCTTCCAGGATAAGTGGGACAGGTGCAACAGGGATTGGTTACAGTGAAGGGGAAATAATATTCTCACAGGGAAGCTTGCTGGGACCACCCTGACCATTTTTATCGTGTGGCATGTGGAGGAGGTCAGTAAGTAGCATTGAGCGGATGGGGCGTTAATTGTTTGGTGTGTGCAGGAAGGTTTCAAGAAACAGCATGTAGATGGCCCACCAGAAAAGGAGACATACTTGGTATGGTATTGGGAAATGAACCTAGCAAGAAGATTGGAGTTTAGTTGGGAAACATGTATTGATCTTAATTCTGGAGGGTTTCAGATGGTTATTGATAAGAATATGTTTGGACCTGCAGGTCGACGATTGTAAATTTGTGGAACAATTGGGCAGGTGTCATAGAGAGTTGTCTGGGAGCTGATGTTACCGCTTATTACTGGATGGAGTTGATGTTAGTTGATGCCTGACATGTGAGAGTCACGTACTGGCCAGCCGGTTAGAATTTAGTAGTTCCCTGTCCCTGTGAGGAGAGTAGAGAAGGACGGAGATGGTCAGGAACTTAAGGTGATGAGAAATATTGTATTTCTTTAAAAAATGTAAGAGGAGTCATATGTAAGGACGAGGAAGATTAAACTAGACAGTGTCTTGAAGGAACATACGGGAAGCAAGAAACAAGTCTCACTGTGAATCAGGACAATGAAGAGTAACCGGAAAATGTCCTCATTCACGAAAATCAATGAGAATCCCAAAGCATCTTATGCATACACACAAAAACGACAGTATAGCGGGGAATGGACCGGACCACCCTAGGACAAAGATGGGAGGTTATGACTGGACTCAGAGTTAGCATGAGAGGTAGAAAATGAATGATGGTGTTCACTAAGGAAAAGGGACAAGGAGGAGAGCATGATGAGAAAAGCGGTATGGTGATATTCTCTGGCGTGTTGATAGTAAAGAGGAAGAGCTGTTGAGTTTCTCAAACCATTTCGATGGGTTAGCATTCAGGGGAATTTAGTACATTGGGAGACACAGACCACATGCAGTGATATATGCTGTTTAAACTGCCGGCAGCCTACTGTAACAACAGAGATCTTAACAACATCTGATCCCAACTGCAAGGGAAGGGAATGGTCTATCTCTGGTATAAACATGCTCTGCGCAGGTGACTGCTCAAGAACAGTCAAAAGTTGACTATAGGACAATGAACTTTACAATATCTAGACCTTCACTACCAGGACACAGAACAATAATACTCACAGCACTGTGCAGTGAGCACACGGTTCTGTACACACCTAGCACTATACACCACCATTCTTCTTCGGTTGTCCATCGAAATCGGATGACAACATCCACTCCTTTAACTGTGAGATCTTTGATGACTATACAGTCCTATGCTGGACCCACAAGCTCTATTGCAGGTGGGACATGCATATGTGGTAGTGGTGGTAGTGGTGGCAACCATCGTGCATTTCTCCTGGCTGTCTTCTATTGTCTTCTGGTGTTTCCTTCCATATCAAGAACACAAAACCCGTCCCTACACACCTGTCGCCAAGTGCTGCTGTCAGTGGCTACATCTTCCAGGTCCTCGGGTCAGAAGGCTTTCGATGACGTACCCTACGGGCTGTTAATAATCAAATTACAGGACGTTGGGATTGGGGGTTAAGTTGTGCAAATGCTCAAAAACAGAGAACAAAGAGCTGTGGTGACAGGATCATTTAAACACTTCAAACATGTCAAAAGCGAGATTCCGCAGACACCAGTTTTGGCGCCGCTGCCACTTTTAATTTACATAAATTGTTTGGATAAGCAGACAACCAATAAACGAGTTTATTGTAGCCGATAAAAAAAAAATAGCGGAAACTCCTCTAACATTTGAGCAGCAGAATCAATGAAGTTAGATTTACACAATAGCCAGATCTGGACAGATAAATGGTAGTTGAAATTCTATGTATGTAAAAGTAAAATATTACATAGAGGAAGTAGTAATATTAGCCATAAATAGATAATGAGTGTCTTGACATAGAAAGTGCACTGTATGAGAAGGGTTTGTACTTTTGGTTGACTAATCACTATCAACATTTAGACCATGCACAGAAACCATGAGGAAATTTAATAGAAATTTCGGTTTCATAATCTCTCTGTGAATATATGCCCAGAGATACTCTCCTTTAGCTGTGTTATGCGCTTGTGGGGCCACACCTTGAGTTCTGTGTACAATTTTGATCTCCATAGTTTTGTGAAGGATATGAAGGCAATGGAGATATTTAGAGAAGGGTGTGTGAACTCATTGCAGGGCTGCAGGTTATGGAAAATGCTCAAAAACAGAAAGATGGAAAGAATTAGATGTTTTTATCCGCGGTGTACGTAGAATGAAAGGAGATATGACAGAAGTATTTTAAATCATTGAGGGTAAAGGTAACGTAGATATCAGCTGCGTCTTCAAAATTAATCGATCAACAAAGACACTGGTTGAAGCGCGATGTCATGCTAACTTCAGGAAGGATTTCCTTACTCATTGAGTTGTGAAACAAGCTACCTACATGCTCAGTTGAGAGTAATACCTTGGTGGTTTTCAAATGTAAACTCAACAGTTTTCCCCAATATGAGTGAACAGTTTGTAAGCCATGTTTTTCACTGTTTCTCAGGACATGTGATGAGAACAATCGGACTGAATCCAGTAGTGTAGTTAATAACACTGCACAACATTTTTTTTCAAAAGTGTTGCTTCCTCGGTGTTTTTGTTTCGTCAGCAGAAGTGGGTACCACATAATGCACCCAAATCCATGTAAGGGTTATCGAAAGTGGTCACCACAGAATACGCCAACGAAATCCACGAATGAGTGATTCGAAATGACTGTCACCCGTCTCAATTAATCAACCCAATGATTTGGGCATGGGAAAGTATTAGACTTCATACATTTACAACAAGTGCTGGCGGTCCAAAAGTCAGTCAGTCAGTCAGTCCTCTCTCTCTCTCTCTCTCTCTCTCTCTCTCTCTCTCTCTCTCTCTCTCTCTCTCTCTCTCTCTCTCTCTCTCTCTCTCTCTCTCTCTCTCTCTCTCTCTCTCTCTCTCTCTCTCTCTCTCTCTCTCTCTCTCTCTCTCTCTCTCTCTCTCTCTCTCTCTCTCTCTCTCTCTCTCTTTCTCTCTCTCTCCCACCCCCCCAGCCCTCTCTCTTTCCTTCTTATTGAAAGGCTCAACGGTCCGTCGGAGCTTATTATACAGACGTCATAGGCCCGCCTCATCCAGGCTTCTTAAAGTGACAGTCCACTGTGAACGAAACCTGTGATCTCGTAACAACACCTACAAGTGCTCAGGAAGCAAAATCTTCGTTGTCCAGTGTAAACAGATGTGTGCATGGACATCATGGGCCGGTGGTCCAATGTTAGACTTAACGACCTCGGAAGTATTAATCCAACATAACCAGTATCATTCAAAAACTGGAAATGTCTATAATGAATTTACGAATCAGCTGCAAGTGCCGTAATATAGTTCTGCAGAATGTAGATAGCACAGAGAATGTAGATAATTATTCAGGATGATTCACTGCAAGTCTTTTGGAACAAAGTGAAAAAGATATAAACTTTAATATTTTATCATAGACTGACAGGTACAGAATGAACCCCACACTCTCACACTGTAAAAGAGACTGATAGGTACAGAATGAACACCACACTCTCACACTGTACGATAGACTGACAGGTACAGCGTGAACCCCACACTCTCACATTGAAACAGAGACGGACAGGTACAGAAGGAAACCCACAATGTCACACTGTAAAAGAGACTGATAGGTACAGAATGAACATCACACTCCCACACTGAAACAGAGACTGACAGGTACAGAAGGAAACCCACAATGTCATACTATATTAGAAACTAGGAGATACACGAGGTTTGTTACAATCCTACACTCTACTCACCTGCCTCTGGCTGTCTCTCTGCCTACCTGTCTACCCAACTGTCTGTCTGTCTGCTGAATTGCCCCCCCACTCGCTCTCATCTAAAGTTGTATCTCACACTTGGTTTTCTCTTCTTGAATTCCAACCTTCTTGTATCTATTCATCTGCCTATTTTCAGTACTGTTTTATCCAGTCATATCAAGTCAAGTCACTTTTTATTGTGTTTACGAACATAACTGCTGGTACAGTTAATCGTAAAACGAGACTACGTTTTTTATGACCATGGTGCTACATGACACAGTACAAAAACTAGACTGAAATACGTAAAACAACACCACAGAAAATTAAAACTACACTACACTAAGACTTACACAGGACTGCATAAAGTGCACAAAACAGTGCAGGCATTACAATAAATAACGGACAAGACAATAAGCACAGTGGAATGCAGTAAGTTGGTGTCAGTCCAGGCTCTGAGTATTGAGGAGTCTAATGGCTTGTGGGAAGGAACTGTTACACAGTCCGGTCGTGAGAGCCCGAATGCTTCGGTGCCTTTTCCCAGATGGCAGGAGGGAGAAGAGCTTGTGTGAGGGCTGCGTGGGGCACTTCATAATGCTGTTTGATTTGCGGATGCAGCGTGTTGTGTAGATGTTTGTAATGCTTGAAGAGAGACTCCGATAATCTTCTCAGCTGACCTCACTATCCGCTGCAGGGTCCTGCGATCCGAGATGGGACAATTTCCAAACCAGGCAGTGATACAGCTGCTCAGAATGCTCTCAATACAACCCCTATAGAATGTGGTGAGGATGCGGAGTGAGAAATGGACTTTCCTCAGCCTTCGCAGAATGTAGAGACACTGCTGGGATTTCTTTGCTATGAAGCTGGTGTTGAGGGACCAGGTGACATTCTCCGCCATGTGAACACCAAGAAATTTGGTGCTGTTAACGATCCCTACCGAGGAGCCGTCGATGTTCAGCGGGGAGTGTTTTGTTCACGTTCAGAGACAGATTGTTGGCTCTGCACTAGTCCGTTAGCTGCTGCACCTCCTCTCGTTAAGCTGACTCGTCGTTCTTTCTGATGAGACCAACCACGGTCGTGTCATCGGCGAACTTGATGATGTGGTTGGAGCTCTGCATTGCTGCACAGTCGTGGGTCAGCAGAGTGAACAGCAGTGGACTGAGCACAAAGCCCTGGGGGACCCCATGCTCAGTGTGATGGTGTTGGAGATACTGCTCCCGATCCGGACTGAATAATGTCTCCCAGACAGGAAGTCATTTAACCGGCTTGCCCAATCCTTTGCAGATTAAAATCTTTATTCACAATTTTCCTTTGATATTTGACAGATTTGAGTTTATAATAAAAACAATTTCATCAGTATCATCGCAAACAAAAAGCTGAAGGAACTCAGCAGAATTTCCCTGTGTTTACTTGGATTTTCTCAGCAACGAATTAATTTGACAGTTTCCGTCCTCACCTTGTTCTCTGCTTTCCATTTCTACTTGTGTGTGTGTGTGTGTGTGTGTGTGTGTGTGTGTGTGTGTGTGTGTGTGTGTGTGTGTGTGTGTGTGTGTGTGTGTGTGTGTGTGTGTGTGTGTGTGTGTGTGTGCTTCTGCGTGGCCAAAAAGGGGTTGAAGGACTGGAGGGCAGTTCAAATTGGGAAACTGCAGGGACTGAAGGTGGGGGTAGTTGAAAGATGGATAATTAGCCAACAAGAAGATGAAATCTGTAACTGTACAACGATAGAATCATCGAAAACCTAAAGCACAATACAAGTTCTTCCGCCCACAAAGCTGTGTTGAACATGTCTTTACCTTAGAACTACCTAGATTACCCATAACCCTCACTTTTTCTCAGCTTCATGTAGACGTCCTGGAGTTTCTTAAAATACCATACCGTTTCCGCCTCCACCAGCACCGCGGGCAGCCTATTCCAAGTAGCGGCTCCGTTTCAAAGCGCACTCTTTGTAATTAAAGTTACCGGCCTGATTTCCACTAAAGTCACTGATGGGGTCATGACTTGGAATGTTGTTGCATTTGCGTTCAATCGGTTCAATATTTACGTCAGAGGCAATGGAGTGGAATTAAATTGTTTGTTCAAGTACCTGGAACTAAGAAAGTTAGTGAGTTGTAAAACCGCATCTCTGGAGATATATACTCTCTATAAATCACGGCAGCTATGGAAGCATCAGCGTTCTGTCTGCCGAAGTTGTATATTCAGGAGCAACAGTAGGAAAAATCACATATTCTCACTGGAATGGTGTATCCAGTCATCTGGCAGATACGAGAAGTTTACTATCCTTTTATTTCAGCCTTTGGAATTCCCGTTAAGACACAATGTCAGCTGCCGTGAGTGAGAAATGATGTTTAGTTCCAATGTTGTGATTGTTTCTGCAGGTGCCAAATTCCAGTCTCAGTGTTTCTCAATTCAAGGATGGAATAAAAACATTAGGACTGTGGATTCTGGGATCTGGATCTAAAAACAAAGCAGTGCAGGAATTCAGGGAATCTGCCAACATCTGTCGAACGGAGCGGGTCTGGCAGCGTTCATCCAGGGGTATGTGATCAATAGGGGTTTTCGGGTCTCTGTGTTTTCAGTCTTGCAGTTGCTGCACTGTATTTGACAATATTGTGTTTATATAGCCCGCGGAGATTATCCAAATCGTTGTCTGTGTTTGTATCTGAGCCATTGCATGTTAAGTGCAATAATCAAATGATCAACTTAGTAACACCAAATCTGAGGAGCCGCGTGTAGTAGCAAGAATTGTTGCGGATTTTTAATAAATGTCTGCGATATCACTGAATATAAAACAGTTGATGAACAACACAACGAAGCTGTAGCTGAATTAACAAAACCATCGTGCGACGTCTCTGAAATCTCTGAAATCTTATCTATTATCCCTACATCTGACACCATTATACCCATCTGACTACGGCATCGAGTTTGCTGCTGGACGTTAAATTCCTCTCCCCTGCTTCTCCGTGATCGATGCAGTGTGACGCGTCATTTCTCTCAGTGAGGTTGTGTCAGACTGCGCTGTATCTGTTGGAATTCGTCAATATTTACAAAAGAGACAGTGATATTGAATTAAAGTGTTTGTTCAAACAACTGTAATTAAGAAAATTTGTGAGGTGTATAACCGTATCTCTGGAGACAGATCCTCTGTATAAATTACGGCCGCTTCAAATGCATCAGCTGTCTGCCGGAGCTGCGATTGCAGGAGCAGCAGAAATCACAAATTCTTACTGAAATAGTGTATCCAGGATGGAAGAAAATTACTATCCTTTTATTTCACCCTTTGGAATTCCCGGCAAGACGCTGTGCAGTATAAACTATCACATTCCAGAGCCGGCATTCGGCATTTCAAGAATGGAGCGAAAACGCTGGAACAATTGATGCAGGAATGTGGATCTGAAAACAAACCGCTGCAGGAATTCAGCGAATCGGACTATTTATGTGCAACTGAGCGGGTCAGGCAGCGGTTTGTGATCAATACGGGGATGTTCGTGTCTCTGTGCTGATGATCGTGTAGGAGCTGGACAGCATTTGAAAAAATTGGGTTAATAAAGGTGATCATATCAATTGATTGTCTGCATTTTTATGTGAGCGGTTTTCAGAGTTAGGTACAACAATAAAATATTGACTGGAAGCAACAATTTAGCAAATGTGTGGAGTTCCGTGTTGTAAGAAAAACTGTTGCGGATGTTTAATGAATGTCTACGATATCGCCGGATGCAAATCAGAAAGAAGTCGTTACTAACCCAATTAATAAGATGCAGTGCTTCATAGTTATCAATACTGTGAAATGTTTTATATTATATCTACATCTGACACTGTTACAGACATCGGACTACGGCACCGAGTTTGAATTCCTCTCCCCTGCTTCCCAGTGATGGATTCAGTTGGAGGTGTCATGTCTCTGTGTGAGGTTGTGTCAGACTGCGCGGTATCTGTTGGAATCAGTCAATGTTCTGTTGTAAGAACAATGAGGTGACCAATGCCGGAATCGGAAACAAACTCGGGGAATGCTCAAACACTAAGCCCCAAGCAGCTTGTATGAAAATGATACAAATCGACACCCGTATCAGGGGTCTCTCGGAAAACAGTTCCGAGGAGAAATACTTTAACTTGTTTTCCACATATTCTGTATTACCCGGATTAGTGCTTCCAACATTTCCTTTTTTCGTTCCGCCCTTCGTCTGTTCTGCCGCTGACAGGGATCTCCATGGAAGTTCCCGATTGTTTGATGGAAGAACCCTGCCATCAGCGTCAGGATTTATTCATTTCATCCAGACGAGGCGCCGGTAGAAAGTGCTTAATCCAGTGTTGTCTCTGAGAAGGTAGTTAGCTAGTTTTAGCTTTCCGCTGCTGCGTCACGTTACGTTAATCAGCGGGGAATCGGTATTCAGATCACATGACTTTATTTTTCTGTGTAAACTCCTTCTCTGACTCCGCCCACTCTGCGCCCCCTCACGAACCTCGCACCGGTGAATGCAACAAAAAAGTGAAAACGTAGCAGGATCGCTTTAAACAGCAGCTTTGGCGTCTGCTCAGTATCTTCTCTACACACTCTCTGTTGCCTCTCTTCCAGCGAACGTGGTGGCGATTGTGATCCTGTCCCGCGGAAAGTGCGGCCTCTCCAAATGTGTCACTCGCTATCTTGTGGGAATGGCAGCGGCAGATCTCCTGGTCGTTATCTCCGATCCGCTGCTGAGGTTAACTGCTGGGATTTATTTTCCCCGATCATTCCTGCGGATCACTCCTGTGTGCAGATTCGGTTTATGGTTGGTTTTTGCGAGTACTGCGACCTCTGTCTGGCTGACTGTCGCTTTCACCGTCGATCGATTTGTGGCTATTTGCTGTGAGATGCTGAAAACAAAATATTGCACCGAGAGAACGGCGGCTGTTGTTATCGGGATAGTGAGTGTGCTGGCCTGTTTGGAAAGTGTCCCCTGGGGCTTTGTGTACAAGCTTAGAGAAATAATTGATGGTGTACCCTGGGATTGTGTTCTTACAGCGAGTTTCAAAAACTCTCCCTCATGGGCGGCATTTGACATATTTCACCGCATCTTAACACCTTGTGTCCCATTCTTTCTGATTTTGCTGTTCAATATTCTGACTGTCAGGCGGATTCTAGCGGCCAGTCGAGCCCGCAGGGGGCTCCGGGGACAAAAGGGTGGAGACGACGACAAGGACCGGGTGATGGAGAACCGACACAAATCCATCGTTTTGCTGTTCAGCGTAACCGGCAGTTTCATTTTGTTGTGGGGAACACAGGTGTTGTTTTCTATCTACAGACGGATTACAATGACTTATGGATATTCTGTCACAGATCCACGCTACATCACACAACAGACATCGGCAATTCTGCAGGTCCTCAGTTCCTGCACAAACACGTGTATTTACGCCGTGACTCAGAGCAGATTCCGAGAGGAACTGAAGAATGCGGTGAAATTCCCACTGAATCGTGTTTTCAAACTCATGAAACGTTAAAAGTAAATTCTGTGGAGTATTACATTTCAGCTGCATTCCTGGTACCCATTCTATCCTCCCCTCTTGTGGTTCAATGGAAACAATGCAATGCACAGAGTTACAAACAAACAGAAGAATATCTGCAGATGATCGAAATACAAAGCACACACACAAACACATATCCTGATGAAGTGTCTCGGCCGGAACGTTGACTGTTTATTCATTTCGACACAGAAAATGCTGGGGGATCTCAGCAGACAATGAACTTTCAACATTGAACTTCACACAACATGTCCTGTGAGAATAGGTGGAATAAGTAGCTATTTTCTCTTTGGAGGAAAGCAGGACAGGCGGTGACTTGAAAGAGTTATACAAGATTATAAGAGGTATCAATCGAGTGGTCATCCAGATCAATTTCCCCAGCGTGGAAATCGCTGAAGCAAGGAGGCATAATTTTAAGGTGATTAGACAAAATTATAGTGGGAGATGTCTAAGGTTAATTTTTAAACATGTAAAATGTGTGGAATTCGCTGTTGGTATGGCGTTGAACGCAGATGAATTAGGAATACATAAGACATCCTTCATTGGGGCATGAAATTTACACTTGATGAATTTCAATGGGAGATTATTTTAATAACAGTCATCCCCAAAGAACGACACAACTTTCGGGAAACTCCTAAAATAAAGGCAAGCAAATCATCACCTATCATCCGTAACTACCCCCACCTTCTTATCATTACTTTTCATCATTTATTTCTTGATGAAGGGCTTTGGCCCCAAACGTTGATAGTCTACTACTTTCCATAGATGTTGAATGTCCTGTTGAATTACACCAGCAGTTTTTTTGTGTGTTTCCAGCACATGAAGACTGTATAAGGGAGGATGGGGGATGGGAGAGTGATTCGATGTCTCACACCTGACCTGTGAGAAATATTTAAAGATTAGTGGTTCAAAATTAAAATGATTTCTGTGAGGGGGAAAGACAGGAATCCAGATCTAAGAACATTGAATGGTCAGAGATGTTGCAAATGCAGTCAAAAAGGAAAAGGAACCATTAGGAATATTTAGGAAGTGGAGATTAGAAAAGGCCCTTGATGAATATGCAGCAATATGCAAATTAAGCAGAATATCAGTAGTACTTAATGATGGTGGGGGGTGGGAATGATTTTGCTGAGGAAGACTGGAGAGAGTACCAAAGCACTTTATGCATACAGTACATTAAAAACTAAAGGGGCATCACGGAGAAGGTAGAAATGGTAGGAATCCGGTCGCGGGACTGGAGCCTGCTGATTAGTCTTGCTGAGTTTCTTCAGTGTATCTTGTAGGCGGCACCAATAACTGCAGATTTTCAACGATAAGCGCCGTTCTCTTTTCTTGTGTTGCCTTTTACTTATCGAGAATGGAAACTTACCATTGTGCCTGTTCCAAAATCTGTTCCTGCCCGCTACGCTAAACGTCATTGATATCACACGCAGCTGCAATGGACGTCTTCATCCGCTGTTGTTATTGACTCTGAGGATAGTACAAACCTCTGTCCGCTCTGTTACTCAATATTCAAAGAAAACCCACAAATCAGGTCCTCCTGTGGAGAATCCAAGATTTTGATTCTCTCTGTCACCGGGCATGATGAACCCATAATTCCCTATTCAGTTCCTGGCTTCGGAGAGAGGAATTTTACCCACTCCCTGTCGCCCTTTCTAAGCTCTGACCGACTTCTGTGCAGAACTTCTGACTCTGCTCCTCACACACACTTGGAACATGTTTGACTTTCTCACAAAAGACCGGTTTAAATTTCGGCCCACATTTCTTTCAGCGCGGACCGAACAGTGAGTCATCAGGGAAAAATGAGTCGCTTCTGCCTTTCTATCGTTTGTTAGTCTAAAACAAGGGTTCCAAACTCAGATAGGGTTAAACCAACACACAGTACATGGCATCTGTACCATTGCCAGACAGGTGAACAATTTCTATCTGCAGAAGGCGTATCTGTGGAACAAATTGCAAAGATTAGTATATATCGATTCATGACCTAAGCGAAAGAAGCAGCATGCCGGAGAAATTACTGTTCTGTCAGTGCGGGGAGGGGGCGCAGGTCAGTGAGAGAGTTTGCGAGATTCCGGTAGGATCTGCAGCTGAACACAAGACGACAATCGGAGAGATGGAAAATCAGTAGCTTAGATGTAGAGAAAACCTCAAGACCATCTTTTCAGTGTGTGAAATTTCTACGTATTCTGCATCCCGCGTCGTTAAAATTAGGGCTTTTGGCTCAGTAATGATGGTATTTCAGCTTTTTGCCTTAATCCGGCGGTTTTGCGGATTAATGCACCACCCCAGCCATTGATAATGCGATCAATGCGCGTTGACTCCACCCGTACCTGAGTTACTATTGGTCACATTGCTTTACTCTCTCCACCGGACCCCTACCTGACTATTGTATTTTACACCTTGGGATGACCTAAATATCATTGTACTTGTTCATTCCGCCAGTTTCCATACCCTGCAGCATTCTCACACTCTCATTGTGTACCCGTGTGCTCACAGGGTATTAATGCTTTCCAACAATCTCCATTACTTACAAATATACTCCACCTGTGGTCTAATAGCGAAGCCAAAGCGTTGAATCACCGTCCGACAGTTTCAGCAGCAACTATATTTGGGTGCTTGTCTGCATCATTCCCACCTGAAACATCAGACTTCAGTACACTTCTGTTTTCAGCTTTTCTATGCATCCGAAACACTGCCCTTTCAAAGGGACCGAGGAGTAGGTCAATTATAACATACTGATCAGACCCGTGCCTTTTGGTGAAATGTTTGATTTGATAACGCAGGTGCAAAAACAGCGGAAGATACAAAGGCTGCGGCATTTCCCCGAGCAGTGTTCAGCTGAAATGTTATGGATTTTATTGACCCCCGTTCCATTTTGCGTACAACCACGGTATTCAATCAACAAGCACGACCTCTGTTTTATTGACTTTGACAGTGTGCTATCGTGATGTACGGAGATCGATGACACTGCACTGAACCGGGGCGAATATCAACTCGATTTGTTCGACTGAAATACGGCTCAAGTTGAGCACAATATTTACAGCCCCCCTCAGATTGTATATTTCTGTGTGGTGAAAAGTGATACAAACGTTATCTGCTCATCTTTGTCCTCTGATCGCGAAATCTACAGGTTCTTCTGTCCAGTGGATGACGTCACTTCCAGTAATTATCGTGCTCATTGAATATTAATCCCTGACTGACCAAAGAATTGCTGCCAATTACCGATAAATTCTTCCACCTCTGAATCGTGCAAGTATTTGATTTTGTTCTTAGTAAATTTTACAATGATGCTCTCAAACTGATGTATAATTTCTGTACGTCTGCTTTACACAGTGAACGTGCTGACGATTGTCATACTATCACGGGGAAAGTGCGGACTCTCTAAAACTGTTACCCGCTATCTGATGGCCATGTCAGCGGCTGACCTAGCGGTCGTTTTCCTGGACGTTATATTGATGAAAATTCCGAAGGCTTTTCCGGGTGACTTCTCCTTCCTGTTTTACGTCCGCGTGTGTAGAACCCACGTCTTCTTATTGCAGGCCGCCACAGATTGCTCTGTTTGGTTCACAGTCGCCTTCACCTTTGATCGATTTGTGGCCATTTGCTTCCAGGATCTAAACGCTAAGTATTGCACTGGGAGAACGGTCGCTGTGGTTCTGAGCACAGTGACTGCACTGAGTTGTTTAAAGAACGTTTCCTGGTTCTTCGTGGTCCAAGATATATATGCTTCCTCTAACATAATGTGGCCTTGCATGCAGAGATTCGGAGTACTAGGGTCATTCGTCTGGACAGTAATCGATGTCGCTCGTGCTGCCTTTTTGACTGTGATCCCGTTCCTCGTTGTTATCTTGCTCAATGCTTTTACCATCACGAACGTTTTACTGGCCAGTAGAGCTCGCGGCAGACTCCGGGCTTCCAGCCGTGGTCAGAGTTCCGGAGACCCGGAGATGCAGAGCCGCAGAAAGTCCCTCGTTTTACTGCTGGTCGTCTCGGGAAATTTCATCCTGTTATGGGCGTTATGTGGCAATATGGAACATAATGATTCATGCAGTGGACGTCCCATATTGGGTTAGGATGCCTTCTTTTTTCAATGAACTGTGCTACCTGCTGCAAATTCTGAGCTGCTGCACGAACACCGCTCTTTACGCCGTCAGCCAGATTAAGTTCAGGCAGCAGCTGAAGCAGATGCTGATTTCTCCTCTGTCACTCATTTAGAAAAGGTTTCGCCACTGATGGTCCATCCGATTAGCGTTCTTCTACGCTCCTTTCAGGAAGGAGGTCAGAATGTTGTCCATTGACGCAACTCTCTGGTTCCAACACATCCTAACACTCACGCTGCCCTGATACAGTTTCATCTGCACCTCTGTTCAATTGTTTTCAAAAACATAAACACTCACATTGTTTCCAATATTGCAGACTTTCCTTTCCGATTCACAAATCGGAGCCGGGCATCTGATAAGTAAATTTAGGACTGTCTTCCTGCAAACCGGGTAATATAACATCAGACAAATGACTATCTTTAAATCACACAGTGAGAGCTGTGACAACCTGGTGTTCATGAGAGTAAATAGCTTCAGGACTGGCTTCAGGAGCACCCTATGTGAGCGTAAGTTGCCATAGTCATTAACAACCTGAACACTACAGGGAACCGACGTTGAAAGCAAGTCTAACATTGAAATATAGCGAGGTCTCACTGGCTCAATGAGAACCTTGCGGTAACACAGTTGAATCGGATGCTCTGGTACGATATCTCACTACCAAATATTAAAGGCAACACACGCAAAATGCTGGAACAGCTTAACAGGTTCGATAGAATTGTCGGAGGTGGAAACAGACACAACAGATGACGTTTCAGTCCAAGGTCATTCTTGGGAACTGGAAAGGAAAGGTGAAGACAGCAGGATAGAAAAGCTGGTTGAGGGGAGGGAGAATAGCGAGAAGATGACAGGTGAAGCCAAGAGGACAGGAAATCTGAAGGGCTGGAGTGGAAGGAATCTGATGAGAGAGGTGAACATACCATCGGAGAAAGGGAGGACCAGAGGACGTACGAGGAGCTGCGAGGCAGGTGGGAAGCGGGAATAGGACAGTGTGTTGAAGGAAAAAACAGGAGAGGCTTCCTGGACAGAATTTAAAGGAGTTGCGCCTAAACAATGCGGAAAGCAGTGAGTTGGGGAAAGATGAGCATAAGTTTCTTGCTAGGACGGCGGAAATTGCAGAGCAGGGTATATTGAATGCGGGGTAGATAAGGACAAAGAGGAACTCTGTCGCTGTTAGGGCGGCGGCAAGACAGGGTGAGCGCAAATGGGTTGACCTCATTTTTAAACAGATGCCTCAAACAAACCGATCTCTCCCTCCCATCCCCATTACCCCGCATTCCACAGAGATCACTCCCTCTGTGATTCTCTTTTTCCAACCGTCCCTCACCACTGATCTCCGTCACTGCACATTGCCCTGCCAGCGGCCAACATACTACACATGACATTCACCTCCTCCTTCTCTACTATTCGCGTCGCCCGGACAATTCTTCCAGGCGAGGTAATACACCGTCTGTGAATCTGCTGTGGTCATCCATTGCGGCCTTCTCCACACTGGCGATAAGCTGGGCTTCATTTCGTCGAGCGCCACCACTCCAGCCATGAAATGCGGAGTTTTCCGGTGTCTAAACATTTCGATTCCGTTTCCCAATCTCTATCAGATATTTGTGGTCCAAGGTTTACTCTTGTGTTACGCTCAAGACGTAGCAGCAACAACCTGATGTCATGAATGTCCGTAATTAATCCCTCCTCCTCCCTTCTATTTCTATTCACCACTCTGGCCTCATGCCTATCCTCACCCGCCTATCACCTCACACGCGTCCGCGTCCTGCTCCCGTTTTCCCTGTGCTCCACTCCACTCTTCTCAGATTCCTCCCTCTCCAGTCGTTTATCTTTAATACCCACTTCGCCTCAGCTATCACTTCCCCCCCCCCACCCCACACGCCATTTTATTTTGAGGCCTCCCTCTTACTGTCCCGATCTGAAGAGAGGTCTCGGGATGATGAGGGAGTAAATCTCTACATTTACTGCCTGACCTACTGAGGTCCTCCCGCATTTTGCGCGTTGTTTCGGATTTCCACCATGTGCAGAATTACACCTGTTTAAAATATTAAAATGCAGGTATTTAAAACTTGAATTTGATGGAGTCGCACGGATGAGAGAATCATTCCAGAAATTCATCACTCCGGACGTGATTTGGAGATTACCTTTTTGGGGATAATGGGAAAGGAGGAAAATCAGCTCCAATCACAATTGCAGAGGAATAATTTTAGCACAATTAGATTATTAGATTATTATTATTAGATGTTCAAAGGGGAAAGCACAGAAGTAATGAGGGAGAAATTTAGGGACCACTTGAGCTGAGTTCAGGATAGGTTTGTCCCACTGAGGCAAGGAAAAAATGGTAGGAAAAGGGAACCGTGGCTGACAAAACATGCGAGGCAACTCGTCAAGAGGAAAACGGATGCATATGTTAGATATAAGAAGCAGGAAGTAGGAGGGACTTATGAGAAATATAAGCTAGTCAGGAAGGAGCTAAAGAAAGGACATAGGGAGTCGAAAGGGGCATGAGAAGATCTTGGGATGTAGGATTAAGGAGAACCCCAAAGCTTTCTATGTGTATGTGAAGAATAAGGGGGATGACGAGAACGAAGGTGGGGCTGTTAAGGAATAAAGAGCGCAACAGGTGCCTGGAGGCGGAGGCGGTTGGGGAGGTTCTAAATGAACTCTTTGCTTCAGTATTCACAAGTGAAAAGGATCTTGACCAGGATGAGGTCGATGTATAGAGGGCCTGTGTGCTGGACAGTGTGGAGATTAGGGAGGAGGAGGTGCTGGATCTTCTTAGAGACGTTGAGATGGTGGATCCCCAGGGCCGGATGTGATACACCCCAGGTTGCTGTGGGGGTTGACAGGGGAGATCGCGGGAGCATTGGCTATGAGCTTTGGGTCCTCTTTGACTGCAGGGGAAGTGCCAGAGGACTGGAGCATGGCAAGTGTAGTTCCCTTGTTTATGGAAGGTTGTGGGGAGAAGCCTGAGAACTGTAGGACAGATGGGTCTTGCGTCGGTGGTCTGCAAGCTACTGGAGGGGATTCTTGGGGCTGGAATCTACGAGCACTTGAAGGTGCAGTCAACTCACGGATGGTTGGCATGGCTTTGTAGGGGGAGAACATGCCTCACAAGCATATTGAGTTTTTTCAAGAGGTGACGAGGGAGGTTAATGGGGGTGGGTCGGTGGATGTGATCTCTATGGACTTCGGCAAGGCATTTGACGGGGTCCCTCATGAGGGACTCATCCGGGGAGTCATGGGCATGGGATAAGTGGAACCTTGGCTTCTACTTAGGGGGCTGGATTGAGGGAAGAAGGCAGAGGGTGGTTGTGGGGAGGAAGGTGTTCTGCCTGGAGGTCGTTGACTGGTGGGGTGACATAGGGATCTGCCCTGGGATCCCTGCTATTTATGATTTTTTTGGGTGACCTGGATGTGGAGGCGGAAGGATGGGTGAGTTAGTTTGCTGATGACACGAAGACTGGATGAGTTGTGGATGGAGCTGTGGGTGGTCGACGTTTACGGGATGATGTGGACGGGCTGCAGAGTTGGGCAGAAGGATGGCGGATGGATTTCAATCCGGACAAGTGGGAGGTGATGCATTTTTGAAGGACAAACCAGAAAACTGAGTACAGGATTAATGGTCAGTTACTTAGGAGTGTGAATGAACAAAGGGACATTGCGGTTCTAATCCATACATCCCTCAAGTCGCTGCACAGGTTAATAGGGTAGTTAAGAGGGCCTATTGGATGCTAGACTTCATTAATAGGGGGTTTGAGTTCAAGAGTGAAAGGTCATGTTGCTACTCTCAAATCTCTGGTGAGACCGCACTTAGAGGTATTGCGTTCAATCTGGTCATCTCATTATCGGAGGATGCGGATGCTATGGACAGGGTTCAGAGGAGATTTGCCGGGAGGTTGTCTGGATTGGAGAACAAGTCGTGTGGAGCGGGGCTGGCGGAGCTGGACTTTTCTCTTGGAGCTTGGAAGAATGGGAGGGGACTTGGTGGAGCTTTGCAGGATTGTTAGAGGCATGGATGGGTTCGATGGTCAGTGCCTGTTTCGGCAGGGCACCAAGTGGCAATCACTAGAGGGCATTGGGTACGGGTTTGGGAGGGGCGAGTTCTGGGAGAGACATCAGGGGTAGGTTTTTTACACAGAAGGTTGTGAAGTGCCTGGAATAACTTGCCAGGGATGGTGCAGGAGGTTAAAACATTGGGGGTGTTTAAGAGAATCTTGGAACAGGCACATGGATGAAAGAAAATGGAGGGTTATGTAGGTAGTGTGCGTTTAGTACTTTTTTTAAAGGATTATATGCGTCGGCATAACATGGAGGGTAAAGGGCCTGTACTGTGCCGTCCGTGTTCTATCGTTCTATGGTTCACAAAAATAAATTAAAAATATTTCACGTCTTGTTTCCTGTTCCCTCATAGAGATGGAATTTATCCGAACGACAAAGCACCCTGTAATAGTACAACATCCCACACCGGCAGTCTACCTCAAGATAATAGATAATCTGTCATACTTTGTTCAGACCATTTCAGCTTCTGAAGTCCCAATAAAATACAAATAGAGAGCCGTGAATAGGAGCAAATTTGCTGAAATTTAAAATCATGTTCTCACACGGCAGGACTTCATATCCGAATGCGGACAAATGGAGGGAAAAAAAATGAAAGATGAATCAGCATTGCACCCCGACAAAGAAATTGCGACAGGCAGAGCAACGTGGAAGACTCTTTTAGCATCTTCGGCGTAGAGCATTTCTCCAGCACCGCCGGCTTATACAACGACTCAGGCACAAGACAAGAAAACAAAAAAAAATTCACCTCACTGGACGGCGCACATTTCAAAGCCCCCGTTATCTCCAACCATAACCCGAACACTGCTGCCACAGGGGAACCATTACATTAGCAGTGCTTCTACAGTCAGTCCAGGGTTTTTTGGGAATGCACCCAAGATGTTCTCCGATTGGTAAATACAACCAATAGATATAAATAAAACTTCAAGGGGCGCTTGCGACTGATTGTCCTTCCGTTGCAGGACAAAATAAGTAGATTAAAGGAGGATGGGAAGTAATAACATTAAAGTTGATCAGGGATGCAGGATAGAGATTTCCTTGTAAAGATAAAGATAAAAACCAGATAAGTAAATTGAAGGAAGATGAAATTAACTATAATAACTATAGTCATTCCAGGCACTTCACAACCTCTGTGTAAAAAACCTACCCCTGATGTCTCTCCCAAAACTCCACCCCTCCCAAACCCGTACCCATGCCCTCTAGTGATTGCCCACTGGTGCCCTGAGAAACAGGCACTGACCATCGAACCCATCCATGCCTCTCACATACAATAGCTCGTTGGTATGGAGCATTTCAGTCTGGCTTTGATCCACGACATATAATAAAACATTACGGAACATGAAACAAAAATTCATGGTCTCAGATGAACATGATAGTAGATATTGCACAATTGCTTGGGCCAAAGCATATGAAAATCTCACAGGCCAGCAGTAATAGTGATCTCCTCCTAATAAACTGTGACCAATCTCATAGCGCCAAACAATATACGAGTCTCAGAATAGAAATGAAAAATTCGAAATAAACATTCCAACACATCAAGAAGAACATTATCTAAATAAATACAGTATCTCAGGGCCTTGCCCATTGTACTTGTAACACCGCACATAAAGCTGCTTTAGCTTAACGGATGTAGAGTTTATTTAACAGCACAATGGCATTCTTTATTTTCTCAGTTTACAATGTCCGATACAATCTTAAAACCAGCAAATATAGTGAATAAACAAATGAAAAAATCCCGAGCAAGAACCAACCGCCCAGGGACGCAACTCGTACAAATAGCGTTCAGCTGAAATTTTAAACTGCTAAAACGTGAGGAAATTCCTCACAATGATGACGCGCTGGTGATAATATCGCAACGCTGAACCAAATTCTTCTCGGCACGAGACACAGCCTGGTTACTCATACGTCAGCAAGCTATGTGAAATTCAAAACCACAGCTTTATAAATCGGGATGACTGGATGGTATCTGACACGGCCAAACTATTGAAAACAAATTTAATATTGACACTTCTGTCGGAGAAAACACTCTGCAGTAACACAGTGCCGAATACAGACAAGAGAATAGAAGAACCTTACAATGCCAACAACAGCTTCTATGTGTAAAGTAATCTCCCGATATGTCACATCATTCAGCCTTCTGTCCCTAGAATAATCCAAGAATAATGCATCTCAACATATCCAGATGAGTTCGAATAGTGGGTCTGCCTGACCTATACAAAACAATGAATGAGGGAATTCCTCCCAAAGTAGCAGAACAGGACGGCCCTTTCAAATAGATGAGAATAACCTGACGATATTGCAGCGAATGTCTTGAAGCATTCGCAATTACATCAAGGCCTCCAAACGTACTGAGTGTTACGACAGAGGAATTAAAACCAAGTGAAGCAATTAATTGTACAGAATAAATCGGTCATATATATTCATCACCCTATCCCGGACTCAAACCTTTCCAGAAAAGTCGACATCTCACATGCATGACGATTGTGGAATCATACACTGCGTTGAGATCCTCAAGGGTAAACGGAATCTACTTCGAGCGATTTCAAATGTAAATTTATTCCAACCCATTTTAACGGACTCCTGGATAGGTTCATCGAGCTTAGAATAATAGAGAGCTTTGGGTAACCATAGCTAATATCACAGAATTGTGGGCCGAAGGGCCTGTATTGTACTGTAGGCTTTCTATTTTTCAGTGTTTCTATTTTCCACAGTCATGCCGCATCATGCATATCTCCATTCTTTACTGAGAACTTGTTCCATTTCAGGAGAATTCAGGAGAAAACAGCAACCCCCGTTGATGGCTCAGCAGTGGACACGGAGAGCAGAGTCAAATTCTCGGGCGACAATATCTCCAAGGATCCAGCACAGTTCCAGCGCAGTAACGCAATCGGGATAGCATGTCAGCGGTTCGACAGCATCAGTTGTTTCATTAAGTACAGTATATCGCGGATGTCCGAAAAATAGTTAACCTCCTTGGCACTGTCCCATCACACACCGTCCCGGGGTCAGACACAGAGTGTAGCTCCTTCCGCACCGTCCTATCATACTCCATGAGAAATTATGAAAAACGTAATACAGACCAGCTTGACGCTGTCATTAGAAAATCGAAACGTTTCTTACATTATTTATAAATATGACATCGCTCGAATGAATTGATGCTCCAGTGCACATAGTGGAATGGATAACAGAATCGCGAAACATAAGAGTGCAGAGATGCGGTGAAGGTAGCAATTTAGAGTTGCTGAGAGAAACATATACACATAAATGTTGCTGGAACATAAAATGCGCTGCCTCTGAGAGGTCTGTTCCTATTAAATTATGAATTTACTCACGTCCTTGTTAAATTAATTAATTTCCATATTTTATTTAATTTCATTCAACAGTTAAGAAGTTGTGTTGCCAAGCCATAGAAAGTTACAGATCAGGCGCTGCTTAATTGACTCTGCCTCGTTAAGCATCAAATAGCGTGCAGTATTAAGTCGGGACAAAGGGCCTGTTTGCCATATGACTCTATTACACAGGCTGTACTGCTCAACGTCATCATTCATAAGTGCACTGTACATCGCACAATTTTAACATCATCAACTGCAGAAGACATGATCTAAAAATAGCCCAGGGAGTACAGAAATTGTTTATTTTTTATTAGATTTATTATATTTACTTGATTTGAGGAATAGCGGGAGAGATGGAGAATAACATACGCACGCTCAGACTGAAGCAGAGGTTCGCAGGTACTGGACAGAGACGGCACACTTTCCGCTCGAGCAGGGCCTGAAAAACACAAAATGAAACCCACACTCTCACACTGTAGCAGAGGCTGACAGTATTACAGTTGAACAAACAGAACTATGGAGCTATGAGGGAGGAGCTGGCCAAAGTTCAATGGAACAATATCCTAGCAGGAAATACAGTGGAACAACAATGGCAGGTACTTCTGTGAATAATCCAGAAGGTGCAGGATCTGTTCATTCCAAAGAGGAAGAAAGATCCTAAGGGGAGTAACGGGCGGCCGTGGCTGTCGAGGGAAGTAAAGGGCTGTATAAAAATAAAAGAGAAGTATAACATAGCAAACATGAGCGGGAAACCAGAGGACTGGGAAGCTTTTAAAGAGCAACAGAAGATAACAAAAAAGGCAATACGCCAAGGAAATAATAAGGTAAGAAGGTAAACTAGCCAAGAATATAAAGGAGGATAGTAAAAGCTTCTTTAGGTAGGTGAATAGCAAAAAAAAAAAAATAGTTAAGACCAAAATTGGACCATTGAAGACAGAAACGGGTGAAATTATGATGGGGAACAAGGACATGGCAGAAGAGTTGAACAAGTACTTTGGATCTGTCTTCACTGGGGAAGGCACAAACAAACTACCAGAAGTAATAGTGGTCAAAGGAACTAGGGTAAATAATGAACTGAAGGAAATTTATATTAGGCAAGAAACGGTGTTGGATAAACTGTTGAGTCTGAAGGCTGATAAGTCCCCGGAACCTGATGGTCTGCATCCCAAGGTACTTAAAGAGGTGGCTCTAGAAATCGTGGACGCATTGGTAATCATTTTCCAATGTTCGGAGATCAGGAACTGTTCCTGCTGACTGGAGGGTGGCTAATGTTGACCCACTTTTCAAGAAAGGAGAGAGAGTGAGAACACAGGGAATTATAAACCGGTTATCCCAGGCATGGGCAAACTACGGCCCGCGGGCCATATGCGGCCCGTTAAGTTTTTTAATCCGGTCCGCAGAACTGAATGAAATTATATTAATAAACCTTGTTAACACCTCAGATCCATCCTGAGAATCGCCACAACAAAACTAAATCCAGACTTTGATGTGCTGGCTAAAAAGGGAGACCAACAACACTGTTCCCACTGAAATTAAAAATAAGTTTCTTCGTTGTGTTATGTAAAAAATGCATTTGAAAATGTGTTTTTCAATAAGCCTTACATGTTACATGTCATTTCTGTTAAGTGATGGGCATGAGTAGTGCGCAGGTGCACGTACGTTTTCAAAATAAAAAATGCACTCCAGATCAAATAACGCGCTCCGCATACTGGCGCGCTGTCACTGTCCTGTCAGTGACACTGGTCGTTGTTGAGTTTTGGCACAGGGGACAATTGAATAAGAAGGAGCAGGACAAGTAGACCTGCATCTCCTACCGTTATTGAAATAAAGACAGTCAGGAGGAGAGTCATGATGATAATATCTTGAAGGATAACAGAATTTTCAGTGCTTTAAAATAATAACTGTTATTATTAAAAAAAGCTGTATTTTATTCATTTAATTTTCAGTGTTTTAAAAGTCATTTCAGTAAATAGCTAAATACCATGGGACTTCAAAGACAGATGTTTTGTTGTAATGCATTTGTTCATTTTCAATTCAAATTAAAGCACATGTTTTCTACATATACTTAGATATTTTATTTTCTCTTATGAGGTGTATTACCAAAACACTCCGTCCATCTGCTCCTGGTCCGGCCCCCCTGTCAAATTTTAGAACCCTTTGTGGCCCACAAGTCAAAAAGTTTGCCCACCCCTGGGTTAGCCTGACATTAATGGTGGGAAAGATGCTGGAGTCAATTATAAAAGATGAAATTACCACACGTTTGGATAACAGTAGAAGGATCAGTCCGAGTCAGCATGGATTTATTACGGGAAAATCATGCTTGACTAATCTTCTGGAGTTTTTTGAGGATGGAACTATGAAAATGGACAAGGGAGAGCCAGTGGATGTAATGTACCTGACTTCCAGAAAGCTTTTGATAAAATCCCATATAGGAGATTCGTGGGTAAAATTTGTGCACATGGTATTGGGGGCAGAGTACTGACATGGATTGAAAATTGGCTGACTGACAGGAAACAAAGAGCGGCGATTATCCTGTTCCTGTCGGAATGGCAGGCTGTGACCAGTGGGGTACCGCAATGTTCGGTGCTGGGACTGCAGCTGTTTACAATATACATTAATGATCTAGATGAAGGGATTAAAAGTAACATTAGCAAATTTGCTGATGACACATAGCTGGGTGACAGTGTGAAATGTCAGGAGGATGTTATGAGAATACAGGGTGACTTGGACATGTTGGGTGAGTCGGCAAATGTATGGCAGATGCAGTTGAATGTGGATAAATGTGAGGTTATCCACTTAGATGGCAAGAACAGAAAGGCAAATTACTATCTAAATGGAGACAAGTTAGTAAAAGGGGAATTACAACGAGATCTAGGTGTTCTTGTACATCAGTCAATGATGGCAAGCATACAGGTACAGCAGGCAGTGAAGAAAGCTAATGGCATGCTGGCCTTTATAAGAAGAGGAATTGAGTATAGGAGTAAAGATGTCCTTCTGCAGCTCTACCGGGCCCTGTTGAGACTCCACCTGGAGTATTGTGTGCAGTTTTGGTCTACAAATTTGAGGAAGGACATTCTTGCTATTGCGGGAGTGCAGCGTAGGTTCACAAGGTTAATTCCCGGAATGGCGAGACTGTCATATGTTGAAAGATTGGTGAGACTGGGCTTGTATACACAGTAATTTAGAAGGATGAGAGGCGATCTGATTGAGATATATAAGATTATTAAGGAATTGGACACGCTGGAGGCAGGAAGCATGTTCCCGCTGATGGGTGCGTCCAGAACTAGAGGCTACAGTTTAAGAATAAGGGGTAGGCCATTTAGAACTGAAATGCAAAATAATCTTTTTTCTCCAAAAGAGTGGTGGATATGTGGAATGCTCTGCCCCAGAAGGCAGTGGAGGCCCAAGTCTCTGGATGCATTCAAGAGAGATTTAGATAGAGCTCTTACAGATAGAGGGGTAAAGGGATATGGGGAGAGGGCAGGAACGGGGTACGCATTGTGTATGATCAGCCATGATCACAGTGAATGGCGGTGCTGGCTAAAAGGGCCGAATGGCCGACTCCTGGACCAATTGTCTATTGTCTATTGACAGATATAAAATGTAAGCCACACGCTCACACTGTAACAGAGACTGACAGATGCAGAATGAAACCCACACTCTCACACTGTAACAGTGACTGACAGATACAGAATGAAACCCACACTCTCACACTGTAAGTGACTGACAGATACAGAATGAAACCCACACTCTCACACTGTTGCAGAGACTGACAGATACAGAATGAAAACCCACACTCTCACACTGTAACAGAGACTGACAGATACAGAATGAAACCCACATTCTCACACTGTAACAGACACTGACAGATACAGAATGAAACCCACACTCTCACACTGTAAGTGACTGACAGATACAGAATGAAACCCATACTCTCACACTGTAACAGAGACTGACAGATACAGAATGAAACCCACACTCTCACACTGTAACAGGGACTGACAGATACAGAATGAAACCCACACTCTCACACTGTAGCAGAGACTGAGAGATACAGAATGAAACCCACACTCTCACACTGTAACAGACACTGACAGATACAGAATGAAACCCACATTCTCACACTGTAACAGAGACTGACAGATACAGAATGAAACCCACACTCTCACACTGTAAGTGACTGACAGATACAGAATGAAACCCATACTCTCACACTGTAACAGAGACTGACAGATACAGAATGAAACACACACTCTCACACTGTAACAGGGACTGACAGATACAGAATGAAACCCACACTCTCACACTGTAGCAGAGACTGAGAGATACAGAATGAAACCCACACTCTCACACTGTAACAGAGACTGACAGATACAGAATGAAACCCACACTCTCACACTGTAACAGAGACTGACAGATACAGATTGAAACCCACACTCTCACACTGTAACAGAGACTGACAGATACAGAACGAAACCCACACTCTCACACTGTAACAGAGACTGACAGATACAGAATGAAACCCCACACTCTCACACTGTAGCAGAGACTGAGAGATACAGAATGAAACCCTCACCGTCACACTGTAACAGAGACTGACAGATACAGAACGAAACCCATACTCTCACCCTGTGACAGAGACACACAGACACAAAATGCAACCCACACTCTCACACTGTAACAGAGACTGACAGATGCAGAGTGAACCCCACTCTCTCACACTGTAGCAGACACTGACAGAAGCTGAATGAAACCAACACTTTCACACTGTAATTGGTCAGTTGCATCTTCAGAGAAAATATTAGCGGATTGAAGCATACCGGGGTCATTTTGTTTTCAGCTCCGTCTCCATCTCCAGAATGCTCCCTTTTTGTCCGTGCACATCTTTTCCCTCGATCGCATCGCAAGGTCCTGTGTTTCCTTACATCTGCTTCTGTTCTCTGTCTCTCTCTATCCGCACGTCCGGTCCCGTTCTGACAGAAACCAGTCTCACAGCAGTGCGTTGCAAAAATTATTTACGCTGATAACAAAAGTAGGCATAACTTTAAAGAATCTCTCTCTCTCTCTCTCTCTCTCTCTCTCTCTCTCTCTCTCTCTCTCCCTCTCTCTCTCTCTCTCTCTCTCTCTCTCTCTCTCTCTGTCTTTCTCCGAACTTTCTCTGAAACTAACTAAGCTCTCCGTAAACTTACATCGTTATTAAAAAAACAAGTACTAGCAGTCCGAATCAAAATCAGAACTTACTGGAAACACTCTGCCGGTAAGGAAGGTTTTGGTACAGTATTAATTAATATTTGAGGCATCTGTGCTTACCATTCATCACCCAATGTTACCGTAATTTCCTTAATAAATTAAACACTTCGTGTCTGTATAATCATTGGACACTGTATCTTTTACATTGATTATCTGATGCAGCAAGCCACACATAGAAATATCGCAGAATTACTTTCAAAGCTGTTGTACCGCTTTCTGACGGAACATTACTCACACTGTTCCATTTCCAGTTCTGTCTCACTGATGTCTGTCCAGCAACCGATCAGCGTTATGCAACACCGGTGATTATTCTCACCCGGGTTTGACGCATACCCTCTCTCGACCAGTAACTTTCCGACCACAGAATAGATTTACGTCAGCTTTTAGTAACTCAACGCTTTGCCCTAAATAATATCTCCGATGATATGTAAGGATTATGCCCATCTCCGGCCACCCCGTGAACACAATAACATTCTGAATCCCACGGCACTTCATTTCAGTCTTGGCCACTTCCACTCCCAATCAGATTGAGTGGCTTAGTGACTACACCATAACTGCCTGGCAAGATTAGATGACAAACCATTGCATTCCGGAGATGGCAATGACCTGGGGTTAACTTTGTTGTCTGAAAACAGAACATGTCCTTCTGTTGTTGACTGTTGTTTTGTTGTTGGCGACATATCTTAGACAAATAGGAACGACTCTTACAACTGATGTTAATTATACAGAATATTATGCATTGGGTCGTCTGAGGCCCCCGGGTCGTTGTGTTAAATCGGCACTAGCAAACCCTTGCTGAACATTTACGAAAAATTGGAAAGGATTGGAAGGCAGAAGAGGCTGACAAAGCGGTTCTAAGCGCATTAAAGGCTGTGTTCATTTCCTGAGTTCACTGTATTCCGGCAGACATGCTCGGTAATGAGGCTTGTCGAAGAGGAGCCTCCAACATTCGATATGCAGAAATCCAATGTCTACAGTAATCGACCGTTCCAAAAACGGGAAGCATTTCAGTTCGGGTGCGGGGATGTGGTGCATTAATAAACGAGGCAATTCGTTCTTCGGCAAGTGGCTCAGTTCCTTCAGAAACCATGTGTCCCAAATACTGTAGAGTGGGCTGACAAAGCTGATGTTTATTGAGGGATACCTTGTGTCCATTTTCAGCAGGGTTTGTCCATAAAGCAAAAAGTCTTTTTTCACAATTATGTCGGCTGGGAGAGACAATAAGTAGATAATCGGCACTTTGTGTAAAATTATACTTCACTCTGGCAACTGGAGAGCGCTTAAATCCCGTATGACTGCTGCGGCATTAACCGAGGGTCTCTCAGTATACTCAAGATTCAACCTGGACCAAGTTCACTGTCTACCACTGTAAGCAAAAACGAACAAATACTGACTATCCTTATGTACTGGGATGGAGAAAAGGGCAGACCAGGGTCTGTAAGAGAATAACATTCAGATGTGGCAGGAATACCGAGAGGTTAACGTCAGTATTGTCAACGACGGGAGGAAGAGGTACAACTATGTTGTAAATAGCCCTTAGGCTCTTATACAAATCGTTACTCATTATCACGACCTGGTTTCAGAACTGGTAAAATAGGGGAATTACAGAATCTACAGGTTGGTAGCAGCACTTCCTGATCCAAAAGTGCTTTTACGACAGGCTTGATGCCTTCAACTGCATCCGGTGAAAAAAATCTGTTGCCATATAGAGGGTAGAATAGCATCGGTCTTCGTCTGGTGGGGCCGAATGTACACGACCCACGTGATGATTGTGTATCGCCAACAAGGAAAAGGTACCTGCGAAAGCAACAAGAGTACGATGTGCTCAGGCATAGCAGGGAAAGTAAACAGGTCAAACTTTGTTTTAACGATGACGAAGGAAGTATTATACAAGCAGCCTGAACGGAATGAAGTTCCAGAGTATCAGTGATATGAGGCAGAGTTATACACTCTGTGGGGTTTAACTCCTGTAAAGTCTGAAGCACGGGATCAACTGGTTCAGGAGTAGGAGGGGGTTTGATGGCTCTTGTGACATGCGAGTTGAGTTTGGTAATTTAAATCACTCATTCTGTTCTTCACTCAAAATCACTTCTGGCTCTCTGCCCTCTGGATCGTCAAAGTTGCGCCGGATTACAGAAAGAGTGTCTGCTCTGTTAAACACGGAATGTACCGCTTGGTGATGGCTCAGCTGATATGTCTCATTGTATCGGGCGGTGCAATGGAAATGCGTCCGAGGTCAGCATGCTGGAATAAGCTGTCGCTGATTATAAGGGTCGTTAGGCAGTCTAATGATATGTCTCGCAATTGTCCCCCTCCTGCGCCATGTTATGATATTTTCTTAAGCTCATAAGACCCCCATAGAGCCACCGTCCTTGAGTCCAAACACGAGTCACTCATAAAAGGAATCACATGTTTAGTACACTCAGCTTCCAGCCAGACCTCATCAGAAGAAGACATTGTCGGCACCAACAGTTCTCCCAGGGATTTCTTTACTCGTTCAACTTTCTGGTGCTTCTCTCCCGATTTCTACTTTATCTTTACAGCGAAAACACTCCCCGAATTTCTCTCATCAACCTTACTCTCATTACTTCCCATCTTCCTTCAATCTACCTAACTGGTATTATCTTGTTCTTTACAGGGAATTCTCTCCACGCATTACTTCATTGTCACTAATTCTCATCCTACTTCAATATGCTTACCTGGTCCTGCAAAAGAAAAAGGACAGTCTTGAAGTCTTACTTATATCTATTGGTTTTATTTCCTAATCCAAGAACATATTGGGTGCGACTAGGATCCCCACCCTGACTTACTTACTCCACACAATACTTCACATAATGCTGCGGTCTTTCCTACAGAGTCTTGCCGATCCCGTCCTTTCCACCCGGTCATGGGCCAGGGTCGGGGAGGCTCAAAGCGGATCACGCAACGGGTGGCGAACACAAATTGCCTTTGCGACCCTCACTTACTCCATCGTTCGTCTCCGTCTTGTTGGGATCCTGCTCGACTAAGGAAAATTGTCAGAGACGTTAAAAAATAAAGTTCAATTGGATAATTTTTTATTTCAGAATGATGTGATGGAGAGTCCACATGTGTGGAATTCTGAGGTCAGGTAAAATGCTTCTCGTTATACCGAGTAGCAGGGAATGTATGAAACTATAGCAGAACAATGGGATTTGTTCACAATGTCTATTTTCATGATTTGTTGTTCCTCAGTTTACACTCATCTCATTTGTGCAGCCGTGTTACCGTTCTAAGGAGTAGTACTGAGAAGCACGATATTCTTAAGTGCAAAACGCACAAGTCTAGAATGTTACAAAGCTAAAGCAACATTCAGCCTTGCAAACTTTATATTCTGAAAATTCATCCACAGGGAGGGAGGTTAGATATCAGACAGAGGGAGTGTGATGGCAGCGCATAATGTTTGGAGGGAGGGAGGGAGACCGTGAATGCCGTTTAGACAGAGTGTGGTCAAGGAGAGGAGTCACCAGGACGGGACGGATTGGATATTTCAGCAGAACTTTACAATGGTGGCACTGCAGTCCCAGAACGCTATTCGTGATGGAAAGCCCTCAAGCCCCCCACGGTATATATTTCTGCATTTTGACGCGCACTTTCCTACAAACCCTCATCCCTGACTTACCCGCCCCGACAGTCTTTCTGTACCCCGACTCTCTCTCTGCCCAACCCCGGTCTCTTTCTCATCCCAATGTCTCTCCGTGCAGCCCAGTTTCCCTCTCCGCCATCCCGCTGCACACAAAATGCACTGCCTCTCTTCACAGGCTTTCTTTCCAACCTCCCCTCTCTCTGTCCGCCTCTATGCCCTTCCACTCTCCTCCACCCACCGGTCTCTCCCCAGCCCCATCACCCCAACTCTGATCTATTTACCCCTCCGAAGTCTCTCTCATCACCCCGGCTTCTCTCTCCTCCCAAGCTCCCACTCGCCTGATTTTTTTCTGCTCATTGCTGTTTCGTATGTCATCGGCCTCTGTCTCGACTCTCTTCTCCACTCTCCCGTACAGTCTCTCTCTCCCAGATTCTCACTCGTCTTTCTTCCCCCAAATCTCCCTCTTTCCACACTGGCTTTCTACACAGTCTCTCTCGCTCCCCCAACCTCACTGCTCGACCGATCCCTTCCCCATTTCTTGCGCTGTCCCTCGTCTCTCTCTCTCTCTCTCTCTCTCTCTCTCTCTCTCTCTCTCTCTCTCTCTCTCTCTCTCTCTCTCTCTCTCTCTCTCTCTCTCTCTCTCTCTCTCTCTCACCACCCCCAGAATCGCAGTATCGCTCCGTTTGATGTCTCTGATGTCTCTCCCCCAATCTTCCTCTCGCCTTCATTTCTCTCTCAAGCTTTTCTTGCCTTCCCTTCGTCTTATCGCCTGTCTCGTTCCCTCAACAATCTCCCTTCCTGTACTTTTCTTCCCTTGTCAGTCGCTTCCCGTTTTCCCTAGCCCAGTCTCTCTTTCCAGAACCTGCCTCTGACCTCAGTACTTGTTTCAGTCCTTGTCTTTCTCATACACCAGTCTCTCTCACCCCCTCACTCTCTCTCTTCCTGGACCTTTACTACCCTATCCTCCACCCTATTCTCTCCCTCCCACACTCTCCTTCTCCTGCCCCAGTCAAGCCCACGTTCCCCAGTCTCTCTCTGTCCCAATATCGCTTCTCTCAGACTCTCTCTTATCACTTGCGCACAACAGTCTCCCTCGTACAGCTCTCCCCTCCCCAATTTTCTCTATCCACACCCCACGCCCTAACCCCAGTCCCTATCCCCCCAGTCACACTGTCCCCTCAGCCCATGTCCCTAGCCCACCTCCCCACTATCACTTCCTCGCTCAGTCTACCGCTACTCCGCCCCTCGCTAACACATCTCTTAAACAACCGTCTTTTATTTACTGAGGCATATTTTCACTTCCAGTGATAGAGATGAACGATACATTTTATTTCCAACGAACAAGAGATGCTTGTAGTTCTACAAAAATGCGGTTTGATATTTTCTTTCTAAAGTCTTGTGTTTGGTATTTTCATGTCACACTGCAATTAACCTTTTGGCAATAGTCATTATCTGCCGAGGAAACTGCGGTCTCTCCAAATGTGTTACGCGTTACCTGGTGGCGATGGCCGCAGTGGATCTGGTGGTGGTGATTATTGAAGTCCTGTTCTACCAGACGGGTCGAGCATACGGACTTTACACTGTCCTGGACAGCGCTCCGTTCTGCCTTGTCCACTACGTCCTGTGTCACGTGGCCGTTGACTGTTCCGTCTGGTTTACTGTCGCTTTCACATTCGATCACTTTGTGGTCATTTGTTTCGCTAAATTTAAAACAAAATTATGCATCCCGAAAAATTGGGGGGCTTTGTGGATTGGCACAGTATCCATCATCTCCTGTATAAAAAAATCCCATTGTATTTTATTTATATAGAAAGAAAAACGTTGATGGTGACAGGTAATTGGGTCTGTTTCGGTAGACCCGTACTTCCTTTCTCAGAATCGTTTGAGGGGTTTTATTGGGTGGACCGTCTGTGGAATCCGCTACTTCCTTTCTTCCTCATTTTGACCCTCAATGCTCTGACCGTCAGACAGATACTGGCGGCGAGCAGAGTCCGCAGCGGACTCAATGGACGTGAAAATTTCGGGAAACAGCGAGATCCGGAGATGGAGAGTCGGAGACAATCCATCATTCTGCTTTTCACCCTGTCGATGAGTTTCCTTCTCAGTTGAGCGACAACCATTCTGGTCATTCTCATGTGATGGATCTACACAGACCTGAACATGTCTATTCGGCTTTTCCAGGCACAGTTTGCGGGTTCTGTGGTTCATAATTGTCGCAGCTGCACGAATACGTTTAGCTACGGGGTTACGCAGTCGAAGTACAGAGAGCAGATGAAAGTTCTTCTGCTCTCTCCCGCTACCTTCGTTTTGAATTTTCTTTAATGTCTGTACCGCTCAGATGAACGCGTCAAATAATGTTCCAAAATCGGAGGTAATCCCACACCTGAACCACAAGGATAGTAGTCAATTAAACTCCCTTGTAACCGTTGTTCTCAGTCATTACATCTGTTCCCAGCAGGACTGCATTGCCTTTCATTCAGTGAGAAATTCTCCTTTCCCGTTATTGATTACGGCGTTTGATTACATCCCTCCCGTAACAATGTGGTTTACCTTGCAGATTAAATCACCCGGGTATCCAATTGTGAAAGCACATATATCCATTCTCGATCTATGTAATTCCTAAACGTTTACGGAGTGCTGGTCGTGGCTGCCGAACCGAGCATCCAACATCTCTTTCTCTCTCCTTCGGTTTTTTCCCTTAATTTAATGTTCCCGTTTACCTGCTGTACTGGCATATTTCTGGGAGGTTATTGTATTTTTCTGTCTGGCTGAAGCTCTCGAGTTTCAGCACAAGTCGAAGCCCAGCGTATGAAAGAGAAATAATTCTGCCTCGGCCAAACTTCGCTCTAATTTGACAACACATCGGGGGACATTTCCTATTGGCCTGACAGTATTTCCATACAGTAAATACAGGTCGCCCTTGCTATGGCAGATTTGCAGCACTGGCCCTTAACAGTAAGGATGTCGAACATGGGGAACGACTAGAAACAAGTTTAAAGACCTTACCTTAATCAGAGCATCAAAGGTTAGGGGCATAAAGGTTCAAAATTAACAATAAATCAACCATAATGGAATGGCGGAGCGAAATGGACTTGCAGAATGGCCTAATTCTTTCCAAGGCTTTTATGGTCTCATTGCATTTATTCTGATTCAACGAAACCATTGTCTCAAATCTTCAACGCCTGTTTTTAGATTTTAAAATGTAAATTCAAAATCAGAATCATCTGGAGACTTTCTATCAGGGTTTCCTGCTGGACTGAATATAGTCTTAATAGTTATCCAATTTCTAAGAAGCTCGATACTTCTGGAAATCCAGACCTCTGTCCTAGTCCCAGTAACACATCGACAGCCGTTATACTAAAATCAGCATTAACTGTACAGGTTATCTAACAAAGAGCATTCAATTAACTATTTTTGACTCTACCTACCCAGAATAAACTCAATATGGAGCTGACGTGCTGACTGTGAACTCTGCCCGGTTTGCAGCATTCAAAGACACTTTACGGAGATACGTTCCAATCAGTGAAGTAACTTCATATATCGGAATTTCTGGAAATATACTGCGGAATCCGAATTGGTATATCACTTGTAAGAAGTCGTTTCTAATAACGGAAACATCAGAATTGTCTCGAAATTCCTGCGCTTGTTGTGCCACTTTGTTTCCCCGTGCGTTTTCCGAGGGAAAGTTGCAGAAAGGGTGGCGTTGCCGTATGTTCAGTTTAGTGATCCCCATGAGAATGTTTTAAACGATATGCTGCAAAATCCTGAATTAACCTCTACTTACAGGTACCATCAGCGTTTGACTACTGTTCTAAAATTCAGAATGATTCCTTTGCGTATTTGATTCCTAACGTGACTATTCTGCCTGTGACTGACAATGTCGTGTCCCATGTTTGTATTGCTTAGGGAAATAATTCTGAAATGCTGAAGCTACTGGAAGATAGATGCTGGATCTCCCGCTGCGCCTTTTCGAATTCTTCCTCCGTGATCCGACGGGAAAATGAGCCGGACACAATCGGTTATGGTGCTTTGTAATGGCCCAGTGGGGTTAAATGCCTCTTAATGAAGAAAGCGGATTCAATATCAAACAATTTGAGTAAAAGATCGTTCAGTGCAGATACAGTCCTGCTCTCTGAGTTTATCCGTCGGTGTAGTGTTTGGAATTAGGTAGTGTCAGTGCGATTCCAATCAAAGTAAACTCATTTCATTAGGGTTTTCCGAGAGTTAAACGGACGGGAGATAAAACCTGAAGAATGTAGAAGATTAATTAATAACAATGGAGATCTAACCTCATAACCTGCACCATGCACAGAGGAAATGAGTCAAACCCATATTTTCCGGAGTTGTCCTCTCTCCTGTAGTTAAATTTCCAGCCCCTCGCTCTACAATGCCATTGTTTACCATACGTTTCTCCTATCAGGTGGTGCAGCATCGTTGACACAGTTGGCAACAACTACAAATATCAATTGTAAATGAACTTAATAAATTGCTTGCACATATCAGTCCGCAGTGAAGGTGGTCACGTTGCCGGTGGCCACGCTGCGACTCAGGGCAGACACGATTTGCCAGTGTCTGCAGCCGCTTCAGAACCACTCTGGAAAACGCCTTGCCAATGGTGTTGAGCAGGAATATAACTCTGTAATTATTACAGTCGATGTGCTGTCCCTTATTGCCTAACAATGTGATGTGATGAAAAGAGAAATACCTACAGCATAACAGCAGAAGTAGTGACCAGGGAATTACACTAAAATCAGACCTTCCAGTTTCCACAGAACCGTCTCTCTTGCAATGTTGGCTTCACCTGCTCTGTTTGCAGACAGTCCCAAACTTACGGTGTACCCGTGGTGTCTTGCACAGTGAAAACTAATGCAACGTACTTATTCAGTTCGCCCTCCATTTCCTTGTTCTCCCATCACTACACATCCAATAGCATTTCTAGTCATTCACTGTCTACTGTCGCCTGAATTTTACATTCCATGTACAATATCTGAAGAAACATTTAGTCTCGTATTATATAATTGGCTGACTTAACATTGGCCAGTTTTCTGGGTTGAAATCCCAATGGTTTGAATTCCACCGTCCACGTCTTTTGCCATCTACAGTAACAACAAAATTCAAAGATAAAAGTTCAAATTGCAAGGTACTTTTCCTTTCTTTTTAAAAAACTGCATGCACACCCCTACATATCCCTGAGTTCCGTTTGCTTCCGGGCAGACTCAGTATAACCGTGAAACCAAACAGAGTCAATGAAATACCGCACACAACAAAATAGACAAATAACCAACAGACAAAAGATAACAAACTGTACAGATGCAAACGAAGGAAAAATATATATAAATAATGATAATAATGATTAAGCTATTACTTTCTGGAGAATGAGATGATCATTGATAGTGAGTCCTGAGATTGTGGGAACATCTTTGTAATGGGTCGAGTCAAACTGACTGAAGTCATCTCCTCTGGTTCAATAGCCTGATGCTGAGGGGTAATAACTTCCTCAAACTACGAAGTCAGCTTTAAACCTACTGTATCTTCTCTCTGGTGACAACAACGAGGCGAGATCATGGCATGGGAGTCCATGACGATGGATGCTGACTATATGCGGCCGCAGTCGGTGTAGATGACGTGAATGCTGTCGCTGGGTGGGTGACAAGGGCATTAGCCAAGATGGACTGGGACGGATCTGATTCTTTTTGCAAAATGTCCCCTTCAGGAACTTTGTTTTTCCGGTACCACTCTTTTTTGCATCCAGTCAACATACTTTCCACGGAACGCCGAATAATGTTTGTAAAAGCTTCGGATGTCACGCCGAATTTTCGCAATCATTTATCCCCCACACAACCAGCCTTCGTGTGATCTGCAAACTGTATAACCCACCATTCCACCTCTAAGTCATTTATAAAGCTCACAAAATGCAGGAATCCATGAACAGATTCCTGCAGAACACCACTAGTCACTGAACTCCAGGTACAATACACTCCATCGCTAACACCCGCAGCCTTCCGTGGACATTCCAGTTCTGAATACAAACAGCCCACAGACTTTCTGAATAAGTCTACCATGGGGTTCCAATAATCTGCCAACCACTTGGGAAACTCTCTGTCATCTTACCAGCAGCATGGTAGGAGAACTGGCCTATATCCTGGTGTCCTTTACCTCCCTCCACGGTTAAACAGTAGTGTCACATTTGTGATTTTCAAAATTTCCCGAAGGAAGTAATTTTTGTAAGACCACTGCAAAAGCCAGCACAATGTCCTCAGGTTTCTCATTCTGAAGCCTGGATACGGTCTATGTGGCCCATGTGATTTAGTCATCTTCGGGCAATTCAGCCTGTCCAACAGTGTCTCTTCAGCGATGTCTTTGGCACTGACCTCTATCGCTGAATCTCTTCAATTTCAGGCATATTGCTGATGTCTTCCAGCGGAAAGGCAGCTGCAAATACATATTTCGCTCCTCGCCTTTTCCCTTTTCCCTACTTCTATCTCTTCGGCGTCATTTTCAATTAGTCCAATATGCCACCTGGCCTCTTGGTTGTTCTTCCGTTACCTAAAGTTCTGATCTTCTTGGTTCCTTTGTGGTCTCCCTGGTCCGAACAATGTGCATAGCTGAGATCTCACTTGATCATTACAGCCACCTCTTCAACTCCCGGCAGTTATAACACGGGAAATATCCACACACCTTTGCCCTGTTTAATAAGACCCGGGAGATCGGACCCCACGTTAAACTCCGTCCTCACTGTACACTGCGTGACTCCTACCTGTCCTAGTGTCGTTATGTGTTGTAAATCCATAAATAAAACGGAAGAGGAACACAGTTGTCCGAGATGATTTGTCAACTTAGTTTTCTATTAGTGAACAAATCACATACATTCTGCTGTAGTAATGATCATTCAGGTACTTTCTACATATAACTTGAATTCAATCCCCTGACGATTGAGACCAACACATCACACACCTTCTTGACAGCCCTACGAACTTGCGCGGCCATTTTGCTGGATCGATGGATGTGGACACTGAGATGCTCCTAGTCCTGCGCGCAGCATTTGGACAGTCATTAACCCTTTCAAATGCGGCCACACCTTTCCACATTGAACAGAATTTGCCAATTCTCAGACAAGCTCCGCATTCATCAGTACCCCGTTGTAACCTACAAGAACCCTCCACTCCATCCACAACAATACCAACATTACTGTGTTCTGCAATGGTACCAGCGCAAGGATCCACTTCCTCACCAAATTAGTCTGTAAAATTCAAAAGAGTTGGAGTCCTCAGAACTCTGCGGAACCCCACTCGTCAGCGATCTCCAGGTAGCAGACTCTCCATCTATTATTGCACACAGCCTTCAATGGGCAGACCAAACCAACTGTGAATCACCACAGCCATTTTCTCTATCACGTAACTTATTATTTTCCGAATGAGCCTACAATCGGGAATCTTATCAAGAGTTTTACTAAAATTCCTGTACACGGCATCCGCTGTTGTATCTTCTTCGGATATCAGACCCTCCTTCTCCACATGGTCAGAAATACCCTCCAAGAAGATTTTCCAACACTTAGCCCACACTGACGTAAGACTGACTGGTCTGTAATTCTCTGCAATGTTGTTATGACTTCTCTTGCCACCTCCGCTGCACCCAGTTGTAGAAGGATGTGATGAAGCTTGAAAGAACGCAGTAAAGAATCATGGTTCAGAAGGAAGTCAGGCTGCTGACGCCTGGGATTCGGTGCTCGATAACGCTAGGAGTAAGTTACCCGGCGCATCTGTGCCGCCACATTTCCACACTCTCTTGGACATTCACAGCCGGTTCCATGGAACCGGTTCACTGCTGATCAGAACTATCCCTTTAGTTGCTAGTCCACTCTCAGAGACATTTCACTGATATTTCTCTCTTACCATTTCAATCCGGAGCTCCTGTCCATGGCCACGAGGGGATTCAACTGCCCGGTCCAGTGAGGATGAAGAACATGGTTTGGATCCGTCGCCTTGCTTCATGTTACACACCACTCCCAACATCGACTCTCAGTATCAACGCACTGGCCATTTCACCCAGCCTGGTATCGGCACCCCGTTACCAACAAGTGTGCGTTCATCACCCACCCTCACAATGAGATCCATGCGGGTAGGTTAGGATCCCAGTTCTGTGGACATCCGGCCGCCATGGTCCTCCACCGACCCAGGAATATTGGACCACGTTGATAGTGCAAGTAGCCCTGAGAAGACCGAGCTCCTCTCGGCCTGGGGATCCGCGTCACGGTGAACAGACAGAGGTGTCCTGCCCCCAATTCTTTTTTCATTCCTGATGCAAGAGCGAGATCAGGAATAGATCGAAAACGCCGGGCAACGCAAATTGAAGCTTGAGGTTCGATCGGATGTCTGTGTTTCCTCGGGGAATGCACTGGGGAAGATAAGGGCCACAGGCCACTTCTGTCTGACCGCCTGGGTTGTCAGCGCTGCAGCGGTGCAGACTCTGGGCAGAACGGGCAACGGATGTTTGATATGATGCTGCTCCTGTGTCGATGTAACTGCAATAATTCCGTTCTTCTCTGATTATCGGAAAGAGTTAACGTATTCCTGTGTTCACATTAGTCTAACAGTTTAGATAGCTTGGGATCGAGAAAGACTGAGCGGACTGGATTCACAATGACTTCAGTGGTAGGAAGAAGAGGATGATAATTGAAGATTGTTTCTCAGAAATGAGACTAGTCTGTAATGACGTGTCACAGGGGTTAGTTCCAGAACACCTGTGCATTAAACATTATATGAAAGATTTGGGTGTGGATATTTGAGGCATACATAGTTTGAAAATGATACTAATGTAGGTGCTGTTGTACTTAGTTTAACTGACAATGAAAAAAATATAAGGGGATTATTTAGCAACGTGGGCTGTGGATTGGCAAATAGACTTCAATCAACTAAATGTGAAGCATTGCATTGTGAAAAATAAAACCAGCTTAGGATTTACACAGTGAAGGTTGGAATCCCCGGGAACAGAGGGGCCGAGGACTGCAAAAGCATCGTTTACTGAAAACAGTGTCAGAGCTAGATAAAGTGATGAATACCTTTATCATTCAGAGGACAGAATGAGTATAGGAATGGAGAAATACACACAGAATGTTGGAGGATCTCAGAAGTCCAGGGAGCATCAATCTACAAGGTTACAGTCGATGCTTCAAATCGAGACCCTTCATTAGGATTGGAGGAAAAAACACATGAGGTGTCTGTATTCCTGATGAAGGACCTCGGCTCCGAAATATCGGCTGTACACTTTTCCATAGCTGCCACCTGCCCTGCTGAGTTCTTCCAGCAGTTTCTGGTGTTGTTTGGATTTCCAGCATTTGCAGATTGTCTGTTGATAGAAATTAGGAAGTTTTTTTTTGCTTTTATGCAACACGTGGTTGTGGCGGACTTTGTCTTTTCGGTATAGAGTTGATCATTCTGCTGAAGTAAAGATTTCATTAAAACATAACGTGGTGAAACGTTTTACCAGGATGTTCCTTACTTTTGGGCCTGAATTACAAGAACGTTGCAAATTCCATGGACCGTAGAAGATTGAGGGGTGAGCTGATACAGGTTTAACAGATCATGACTGACATAGATAACGTGAAAGCATAGTGGTTTCCCTAGGAAAGAGGTGATTAAAAACAAGACGGCATTCACATTATTGCGTATTACATAAAGAAATTTTGATCAATTGAACTGAGAGTCTTTACTTCTGAATTTATGTTCTTATTTTCCACAGAATAATCTAAAAGCAGAGATAATTGTAAATGTAAAATAAATAAAAACCTCAACAACTGAAGTGTTAGCAGTTAGAAAGTATTCATAGCACCTTTCTGAGTATCTAGTTCAATCATTTCACTGCTATTACAGCCAGTATATTGCTTCGGATAATTCTCTATGAACTTTACAAAACAGAATGAAGCAACACATGTCCCATTACACCTCGCAAAATTGCTGATGCTATGCCAGGTTAGTTGGGGAGCGCCAGTGGATAACAAACCTGTGGACTTCCCAGGTCTGTTCGATTGGGTTAAGGTCAGGACCCTGACTGGGTCATTGAAGAAAGGCTAAGTCACTTATAGTCTCCTATTTGCTGCTTCCAGCACCTTCTTATAGCGGACGGACATTTGCCATTTCCCAGACCGCTGGAACAATTCCCGAATTTAGTGATCTTGAATGGTCATTACCAATGACTTCAGCATCTCCTCAGAAATTCCTTTTCGAACCCCAGTGTTTCCTCGATCTTGTCCAGGTGACTTATCTACTATCAAACCTTTCAGCATCCCAAGTACCTACTCGTTACCAAGTGCAATTGCACCCACTCCTGCGCTCTGACATTCTTGACTTTTAAGTATATTGCTGGAGTATTTCACAGTGAAGGCTAAGGCATAATAGTTATTGAGTTCATCCGACATTTCTTTGAACTGCATTACCCACTCAGTACTGTCATTGCCATTCTCATTGTCATTGTCTCAGCACTGCCAATACCCATTCTTGCCTCTCTCATACTGGATATTTGACAAAGACCTTTGGTTTATTCCTTAATGTAACTGACTGGATTACCCTGATATATCACCTTTTATATCTGTACCTCGATTTATTTTTGTTGCATTCCGGATTAACGTGGCAGACAAAACATGGAGCGGTAGGGCCCTGGACTGAAAACGAAGAACGATCGGCCATTTGGACAATTTAACTGCCGTGTCAGATTGAACCCGTCATGGCGTCGGGACTGGGAGCGAGAGAAGGGCTAATTCAACTCACTGCTCCATCAGGGTTCACTGATATCGGCACTGATTGCATCTAATGGACTCCTGAAAAGGCTGCAGTGATGACTGGCTTCAAGAGCTTCAGTTATTAATGCTATTTTCTTACTTTTATTGCCTGCACCTTCTGTGTTTTTCTACACATTATGTGTTTGACGGTATTCTTTATTCGAATATTCTCTGTCCTGTGGCGGATCCGTGTTGGCAGCGCCGTGTCGATACTGAACAGGATTTGAATACATCGGTTCCCATCCCTTTTTCGTTCTATAATTCACAACAGTAATCTCTCTCTCTCTCACTCTCTCTCTCTCTCTCTCTCTCTCTCTCTCTCTCTCTCTCTCTCTCTCTCTCTCTCTCTCTCTCTCTCTCTCTCTCTCTCTCTCTCTCTCTCTCTCTCTCTCTCTCTCTCTCTCTCTCACTCTCTCTCTCTCTCTCTCTCTCTCTCACTCACACTCACTCACTCACACACACAGAACGATAAGTAAATGTAATGGTACTGTGTCGCCATTTGTAAAATCTGTTACACGGTTATATTTCAAGGAGGCAGAGAAAAGGAGAACCGATAGGGAGAAACAGATGAAACAGAGAAAAATGGATGAAAAGACAGACGGGTGATGTCGGGTGCAGGATTGTTTTATAGAGAGGAAAATACACTCCATGATCATGCAGTTTTGCCAGAATCGGAAAGCCGGGGGAAATGAAGCCCCAGACTTCAATTTGTCCGGAGCGCAGCTGAGATGCGAAGGGGATTCTGAGGCCAGTGGTGCCGCCGGGACCGGGTTTAAGCAGCTATTTTGTAACTGTAAGGCAACGCACGCAAAATGCTGGAGGAAAGCGGCAGACCAGGTAGCGGCAATGGAAAAGAGTTGGAGGTGGATTTAAGATGGCGTTACATGGCGACTCCTTTGCTTTCATCTTCGGAAACAGCTTTATTTCAATCATTAATATCTTATTTTTTCCCTTTCAAGGTTCATTTGAAGAACCTGACCTGAAGTTTAACACTGACTTCGGTTCAATGCGGGAATGGGACCGGTTCTTCGGATTTCAGGACCGGTCAGCGGATCGCCCTTGTGGGCGGCACGGGTAGAACCGACCCTCGGATCGAGACTCGATGTCACGGCAGGAGACACGTTTGACTTCGGGGAGACTGCAACATCTTTCACTGTGGGTCCGAAGACCCGAGATCTTCGCGATATTAAGGCACAGAACTCGTAGAAAGCGAGGAAACGGACGTTTTTTTAACATCGCAGACCAGCGGGTCCCGTTCGCTGTGAAAATGGGGGACACCTCTCTTTGCCTTATTAGGGAGAGAAGGAATCTGTGGCCTGTCGAATACCGAATGAAATGCGATAGGTAATTGTAAGTCTGTATCTTTGTTGTCACCTTGCTCCCGCTTGTTCTCGGGAGCGGGTGCGCTTTTTTTGATGGGGCAGGGGGGTTTTACTTACAGCCGCTTACGCGCGGCAGAGGGGAGCTGGGGGCGTGGGGGTGTTACTTTGGGGTTCTAACATTTAACTGTCTTTCATTCTTTGTGACACTTCTCTGCTTTCGTGGATGTGTGTGCAGAAAAGGCATTTCACGATGTATATTGTATACATTTCTCTGACATTAAATTGCGCCTTTGAACCTTTGAGCAAACAGTCAACATTCTGGACTGCATTATGACTAATTATGTGTGTGTCGTTTTGTATTTCGATAATCTGTATATTTTCTCGTGTTCGTTTGGTAACTCTGCGCATCACATTGTTTCCTTTCACCCACCAGTGGGGGTATAGAAAAGGAAGCAGGGAAGCAGTTAAATTGTAATATTTTTCACAGTTTATTTCTAACGTTTCATGAGTTTCAACATCTGATTCAGTGGATATTTCACCGCATTCTTTAGTTCTTCCCGGAATTTGCTCTGAGTCAGGGCGTAAATACACGTGTTGGTGCAGGAACTGAGAAGCTGCAACATTCCCGATGTGTATTCTGTGATGTAACGGGGATCCGTGACAGAATAATAAACATCACTCTTGGAAATCCGTTGATAGATATAAAACACAACCTGCGTTACCCACAACAATATGAAACTACCGGTTATGCTGAAGAGAAAAACGATGGATTTGCGTCGGTTCTCCATTTCCCGGTCCTTGTCATTCTCTCCAATCTTTTGTCCCCGGAGCCCCCTGCGGGCTCGACTGGCCGCTAGAATCCGCCTGACGGTCAGAATATTGAACAGCAAAATCAGAAAGAATGGGACACAAGGGGTTAAAATGCGGTGAAACAGCGTAAATGCCGCCCATGAGGGGGAGTTCCTGTAGCTCGCTGTAGCAACACAATACCAGGGAACACCATCAATTATTACCGAAGGCTCGTATATAAAGCCCCAGGGGACACTCTCCAAACAGGCCAGCACACTCACTGTCCCGATAACCACAGCCGCCGTTCTCTCGGTGCAATATTTTGTTTTTCAGCTTCTCACAGCAAATAGCCACAAATCGATCGACTGTGAAAGCGACAGTCAGCCAGACCGAGGTGGCAGTGCTCGCAAATATCAACCATCCACGAAAACTGCACACAGGAGTTATGTTCAGAAATGATCGGGGAAAATACAACCTAGCAGTCCACACTAGCAGCGGATCGGAGATAACGACCAGGAGATCGGCCGCCGCCATTCCCACCATGTAGCGAGTGACACATTTGGAGAGACCGCACTTTCCCCTGGACAGGATCACAATTGCCACCAAGTTCGCTGGAAGAGAGGAAGGGAACAGCAAACTGAGAAAATACAGAACGGAAACGAATCCAGCTGTTGTAAGGATTCTGTGACATCTCCACATTATTCTTGCATTTAAAAGTGGAAGGCTTGACAGGAGGGTCGGGGCACAGGGGTCGTAGAAATGTGAGTTTACAGAGTAAACTGAAGTGAATATGATCTGAATACGGACTCGTTACTGAGTACCGAAAGGAGAAGTGGGAGCCATAATCTGGTAACTCCGTCTTCGCAGTCAATATTGAATGCAATATTTTCTGCTAGCGCCAAACCCGTCAGGTGCAGACGAAATGAATAAATTCGAATAAGTCCGAATGAAGAAAACCGAAGAACGGAACAGAAATGGGAAATGCTGGAAAAGCTCACCCATGAAAAACAGAATATGTGGAAAACCTGTTAAAGCGTCTCTTCTCAGAAATGTTCTCAGGGGAGCCTCTGACACCAGTATTAACTGGTTTCCCGACCCATACAAGCTGTCTGAGGCTTAGAGCTTCTCGCATTCCACGTGTTTGATTCCTGATACAGCATTTCCGATTCCATTGATTTTACAGCTGAACATTGACAGATTACAACAGATACAGCGTAATCTGACACAACCACTCAGACAGTCCTGACGCCTCCACTCAAAACATTGCAGGGAAACGGGGAAAAGGAATTCTACGACCAGCAGCTAGTTCGGTGCCGCAGTCAGATGTCAGTAACGGCGTCAGAGGTGGATGTAATATAATACATTCAACAGTATTGATAATTATGAAGCAACACGTTGGTTGTGTTAATTGTCTCAGCAACCACTTCATGGTGTTGTCCATCAGCGGCTTCACATTCAGTCACAGTGCACACATTTATCAAAAGTCTACAGTTTTTATGCTGCAACACGGAACTCCTCACATTTGCTAAATTGTTACTACCAGCTGATGGTTTGATTGTTACACCGACCTCAGACAAACGCTCAAATACAAACACAAGCAGTGCGTGTAATCTCAGCGGGCTGCGTTACACAATTTCCCATATCCAGTGCAGCTGCTACGTCCCAAAAACAGAGACCCGAACATCACATTACTGAACACAAGGGCTGGAAGAACCCTGTCTAACCCATTGAATTCCACAGATATCGGCCGATTCGCTAAATTTCTGCAGCAGTTTGTTTTCGATCCAGATCCCAGAATCCAATCTCACGGTGTTTCCATTTCAAATTCCTGAAATGCAGAACACCAGAACTGGACAGGTAATAGTGGATAGCAGCGACAGAAACTATCGCAACATTGAAATTAAACTTCAGTCTCCAGGAACAGCAGCTAACACAGTGGCTTACCGAGAATTCCAAAGGCTGAAATAAAAGGATAGTAAACTTTTCGTATTCGCAAGAAGACTGGATATACCATTTCAGTGAGAATCTGTGACGACTGTTGCTCCTCAATTCATAGCTCTGGCAGAACGCTGAACTAATGCTTTCAAAACACCGCTGATTTATAGATAGGATTTGTCTCCAGAGACACAATTATATCCTTGATTAGCATTTTTTGTTTACATTACTTAAACGAGAACTTTAATTCAACGCCATTGTCTCTGACGTAAGTATTCGGCCGATTCAAGCAAAACACATCAACATTCCTGGGCTTTCCCTCAGCAGTGACTCATCAGGCTAATGACCAAGACAGAGCTCTGTCACGGAGCAGCTGCATTTACAGATTTCACTTTATTGATGACACCAACAAAAGCACAGACCCCCAACTTCTGCTCTGTGCTTTCCCTTTAAGTCCTTCAATTTCCCCCACACACAAAGAAACAGAAACAAACCCACACAAACACACACACACACACACACACACACACACACACACACACACACACACACACACACACACACACACACACACACACACACACACAGGCACACCCACAGGCACATAATCACACACATGCATAGGTACAGACACACAAAACCATTGGTGCTCGCATATGCAGACACAAAGTCCGTTCTTGCCCACAGATCAGCCACATTTACTGAATTCCTCCAACATTTTGTGGTGTTACTGATGTACGAGTCTATTATGCTCAACTCAAATCCTACAGGGGCCAATGGAAAATTGGGCAGAAATCTTTTAATCAGCAAAGGAAGGGGCAGACCGGCAGAATCAGTATTATCAATTGGGGGATGAACAGATGCGGGATATCTGGAAGTGAATGTCAATGGTCAGATACATTTTCAGATACGTGTGTGTGTGAGGGGTAGGGGGAAGGAGAGAGCGCGCGAGAGAAGGATAAATATACCATTTCTCCTTTCCTTTGGTGAATTCTGTAACTGTAAAGTCCGCCTTCGTGACGAATGCCGACGTCAAGCATTAATTTGTGTCCTCCTCCATAGTTTCTGACTCTATATTTAGATTGCACATAAAGACCCCTCCAGTTACAACGTTTTTCACGAGCGTTCCTTTGAGCACGGTATGCTGAAAAAAAAGACTTTCAATTAATTTTCCTCACATTCAGTGAACTCCCTTGACCACCACACATATTCTTGTTAATGTGATGAGCAAACCAAGCCAAGATCAGGTCCAAAGTTAACCCTCCGTGACCTATGCTGCTAGCGAGACAGAGAGAAGAGGAATGGAGGGAATCTCACACCAATGAGAGAGAGAGAGAGAGAGAGAGAGAGAGAGAGGAGAGAGAGAGAGAAGAGAGAGAGAGAGGAGAGAGAGAGAGGAGAGAGAGAGAGAGAGAGAGAGAGAGAGAGAGAGAGGTGGGGGGAGGAGACTGGCTCTGGCTTTACACAGTCGTCTGAGATTTACCTCTCCCTCACTGACCCAGTTTCGTTCTCCTGCACACAGGTAAATAATTCATTCAAATCCGATCCCCTCCTATCGAGGGACAGGGTACAGAGCAGCGGCTTCTCTCTCCCGCACAATGTGTGTTACAAAGCACAGAGACAATGACAGCATATCCGTTCCACAGCCTCAATCATCAGAGACGTTCAGTTCTACACTGAGCCCAAGACCCAGATACACATTTCCAATACAACTGTTGCACTGATCCACGGGCAGTCAATCTTCCCATTGTATTCTGTACACAGTGTGCTAAAGGCAGGCAAACAGACCCAGAACTCACATTCCCACCCGGGGGATGGGATGACAGCAATAACAGCGTTGGCAGTGTGAGTCGAAGAAAGGAGAATCAGATTGAAAGAAGGGAAACGATGAATGTGGTGTAGGGGGACTTGAAAAGAGTTCCTGATATGCACATGGGATTGTGGGTAATACACTTGTGTGGACTCAGATGCAATCGGCGTGTCAAAGGCAGAGAGAGGGGATAAATGGGGCACTTTCGATTTCGGATGCAGTGACCAGTTGGGTGACACCGGGATTAGTCCGAGACCACAGCTCTTCCCAGTCTATTATATCCATGTTTGCTGCTGTTACAGAGCTTGGTGGCATGTTCAGTAGTGAGCAGGGTTCGGAGAGAGTTTGGGGATGTCAGATGAAGTGAATGAGTGAGGATTTGGCAGATGGATCGAATGTGGGGAAAGCTGAGACCATCTATTCCGAGGGATACAAACTAGAAATGACATTTTAACGTGATGGCACAGTGAAATGTTCAGAGGGACCTAGGGGTCCTTGTTAAGAATTTACTCAGAGTTAAAATTCAGGTACATGGGAAGATAAACAGTATTTTGTTCAGTAATACAGGAGGATTGGAGAAGAGGGACAGAGATGTGTTACTGGGAATTGGCTTATGGGGTTCTGGTGAGAAAACGGCTTTTCTCAGGAAAAATATCACTACAACAGAGAGTCTGGATTGACTATTATAGTCCTAATTTGATAGGTTCAGGAGATAGCAGGCTGTCTGTGTGAGGGGAGAGTAAGTGAGCTGTGTCTGTATTCTCTGGAATTGTCAGGAGTATCGTTGGATTCTTTCAGACAGTTTGGATTGATGCGCGCCCTGATTGCGAATTCAGTTACCATGGGTCGCAAGCTGAGACTGAAGGAACTGATTTTCAGTCCAGAGCGGAAAAGAAATTTCTTTCATCAGAGATTATTTCTCCAGTCAGAAAATATAACTGCGAGACAGGAAGTGAGAAATGAGTCTGTGATTTTGGGTTAATATGATTAAGCAGGTCATGGCTAGCTAAACTAATCCATTTGCCTGCATGTTGTTCAGATTTTTCCCTTCTCAGTCTATTTATTTGCTTAATTCAGAACCTCATAAATACCGTTGCTTTATCTGCCTCCGACACCACCCCAGAAATACAATCCAAACAGCCGCAACTCCGGGCTTTGGTTTATTTTAAACATTTCCCCGCACATCTCCTTTGAACGCTTTCCTCTCTCACCTTAACCGAATGTTCTCGGGTATTCGGTGTTTTGATGCTGTCAGAAGGATTACAGCTGGCTACTGTATTTATGACTTTTATAAGCCTCGCTGTCTACCCTGGGCGGCCGCTATTCTGGAAGGAATAACTCAGGTTCGTGAAAATCCTCCTTGTAGATCTCCTCTCTATATACCTCTTCCAAACCCTTTCCAAAGACTTCTCTTTATGACAAGAATGATCCTCTTAGTTTTCGGCTTGGCTTCCGCCACTCCGGAAAGAACAATGCAAGTTGGTGCAACTGCTTCTTCTAGATCTCCTCCGAAATGTCCTCCTTATAATCTCTGCTGTAGTCTTTCCAAATCCTCGGCACGATTCGTACTTCGGGCGACTGAAGCTAAATGCTCCAGATGCAACCTGACCGGAATTCTCCAGAAAACCAGAGTTTTCTGGTCAAGGAGGAACCCACGGGAGTGGGCTGGGTCTGCGATGTCCCGAGTAGCTTGAGGTGGGAGATCTGCTGGAGGATGACTAGCTGCTTGCTCATCACCGGGCAGGTGACACAGTGTCCTGACGGAGTGAAGAGCCTCGGCTAATACTCGTAAATGATCAGGCTATTGAGGCAGAGGAGATGTTTTCATTCTTCTAACAACGAACTCACGTCAAGGACTCTACAGGTTTTACTTCATAATTATTGTCACGTTTTTTTTATTCGCACAGTTTCTGTCGTTGTTGTTTTATCTGGGTCTGTCGTATGTGGATATTCATTACTCCATTGGATTTCTTCGTACTTCCTGTATAAACCTGTAAGAACATGGATCTCAGGGTCGCAATGATGAGTCATAAGTGCTTTGACAATAAATTGACCTTCAACATTGAACTTCGCAGAGGATAGCTTCTGAGGATAGATTGAGTAAGATGGGGCTTTTCTTTTTGGATTGAAGCAGGATGAGATGTTTTGAAAGAGGGATGCAAATTATAGGATGGAAGGAGATGCCAAAGTAAGAGGCGATATTGACATAGGGTAAGGAGCAGAATTTTCTGTCGGTGAGCTCTTTGAATCCAGAACCACAATCCTAACAGTAGTACATGGTGATGGAGAAAAATGCATTTCCTGACAAGTTAAGTTCCTGAGCAGGACCAGAGAAAAGTCTGAATCCAGGAAGCGGGACCTTGCAATGTCAGAGGATACAGCGGGAAACTGATCGGATGCAAAACTTGCTGAAAAGTGGCACATAGTGTTCAACCCAGATAGGTGTGAGGTGGTTCATTTGGGTATGTGAAATATGATGGCAGAAAATAGTATTAATGATAAGACTGTTGGCTATGTGGAGGGTCAGAGGGATCTTGGGGTCAGAGTCCATAGGACGCTCAAAGCAGCTGCGCAGGGTGACTCTGTGGTTACGAAGACATACGGTATATTGGCGTTCATTTATCGTGGAATTTAATTTAGGAGCCGAGAGGTAATGTTGCAACTCTACAAGACCCTGGTCAGACCCTACTTAGAGTACTGTGCTCAGTTCTGGTTGCCTCACTACAGGAAGATGCGGATGCCATAGAAAGGGTGCAGAGGAGATTTACAAGGATATTGCCTGGATTGGGGAGCATACCTTATGAAAACAGGTTGAGTGAACTCGGCCTTGTCTCTTTGGAGCGCCAGAGTATAAGAGGTGACCTGATAGAGGTGTATAAGATGATGAGAGGCATTGATCATATGGATAGACAAAAGCTTTTTCCCCAGGGCTGAATTGATTGCCACAAGAGGACAGAGGTTTAAGGTGCTTGGGAGTAGGTACAGAGGAGTTGTCAGGGGTAAGTATTTTTAAGCAGAGAATGGTGAGTGCGTGGAATGGGCTGCGGGCAACGGTGGTGGAGGCGGATATGGTAGGGCCTTTCAAGAGACTTTTGTATAGCAACATGGAGCTTAGTAAAATAGACAGCTATGGGTAAGCCTAGTAATTTCTAAGTTAGGGACACGTCCGGCACAACTTAGTGACCAAAGTGCTTGTATTGCGCTGTAGATTTTCTATGTTACTATGTTTCTGTCATTGAGCTGAGGTCATAACTCTGATTAGGCCTTTGAAGAACAGGCTAACTCACCTATAATCCCCTATTTTTGTCTCCTTTCCTTCTTAAAGCGGAGGAACATTTGCAATATTCCAGTCTGCTGCAATAATTCCAGAATTTAGTGATTCTTCAACGGTCACTGCTAATAACTTCAGGATCGCCTCAACTACCTCATTCAGAAGCCTAGTGTGCAGACGATCTTTTCCAGGTGACTTATCTACCAGCATCCTAAACACCTACTCATTAGCAAGAGCAATCGCACCCACTCCGGCACTCCACGTTATACTGCTGGTGTATTTCACAGTGAAGGCTGAGGCATAATAGTTATTGAGTTCATCAGATATTCCTTTGACCTGTATAACTCACTCACCAGTGTCATTGTACAGTGGGCCATTATAATTTCTTGCTTCTCTTACACTGTATATTTGATAAAGTATTTCGGTTTATTCCTTTATGTATCTGACTTGATTACCCTGACATTTCATCTTTTCTATCTTTACTGTACAATGGGTGTTAGACGGTGCTCATTATTCGATTTTTATTTGTCTTGGGGAGCATCTGTGTTGGCAGCGTCGTGTTGATACTGAGCAGGATTTGAACACATCAGTTCCCATCTCCTCATTTGTTCTATGGTGCACAGCAGTAATCTCTCTCTCTCTCTCTCTCTCTCTCTCTCTCTCTCTCTCTCTCTCTCTCTCTCTCTCTCTCGCTCTCGCTCTCGCTCTCTATCTCCCTCTCTCTCTCTCTCTCTCTCTCTCTCTCACACACACACACACTCACAACTATAAATAAACGAAAAGGTACTCTGTCGCCATTCGTAAAACCGTTAGGAATCTGTTACTGGAAGATACCAACATACCAACAATAAGAGGATTCAGACTCCCAGGACACATGATGCGGAAAGGTGAACTGGAAAAACTCAGAATCTCTGGAAACATCGAGGAGAACAAACCGAGAGGAAGACCTCAGCTTATAGACAATAGACAATAGGTGCAGAGGTAGACCATTCGGCCCTTCGAGCCTGCACCGCCATTTTGAGATCATGGCTGATCATCTACTATCAATACCCGGTTCCTGCCCTGTCCCCATTTCCTTTGATTCCCCTATCCATAAGATACCTATCTAACTCCTTCTTGAAAGCATCCAGAGAATTGGCCTCCACTGCCTTTCGAGGCAGTGCATTCCAGACCCCCACAACTCTCTGGGAGAAGAAGTTTTTCCTTAACTCTGTCCTAAATGACCTACTCCTTATTCTCAAACCATGCCCTCTGGTACTGGACTCTCCCAGCATCTGGAACATATTTTCTGCCTCTATCTTGTCCAATCCCTTAATAATCTTATATGTTTCAATCAGATTCCCTCTCAATCTCCTTAATTCCAGCGTGTACAAGCAGAATCTCTCTAACCTCTCTGCGTAAGACAGTCCAGACATCCCAGGAATTAACATCGTGAATCTACGCTGCACTTCCTCTACAGCCAGGATGTCTTTCCTTAACCCTGGAGACCAAAACTGTACACAATACTCCAGGTGTGGTCTCACCAGGGCTCTGTACAAATGCAAGAGGATTTCCTTGCTCTTGTACTCAATTCCCTTTGTAATAGATAGATAGATAGATAGATAGATACTTTATTCATCCCCATGGGGAAATTCAACATTTTTTCCAATGTCCCATACACTTGTTGTAGCAACAAAACTAATTACATATATACTTCACTCAGTAATAATATGAAATGCATCTAAATCACTACTCAAAAAGCATAATAAAAAGTTCTTAATTCCTGGCAGTTGAATTGTAAAGCCTAATGGCATTGGGGGGTATTGACCTCTTCATCCTGTCTGAGGAGCATTGCATCGATAGTAACCTGTCGCTGAAACTGCTTCTCTGTCTCTGGATGGTGCTATGTAGAGGATGTTCAGGGTTTTCCATAATTGACCGTAGCCTACTCAGCGCCCTTCGCTCAGCTACCGATGTTAAACTCTCCAGTACTTTGCCCACTACAGAGCCCGCCTTCTTAACCAGCTTATTAAGACGTGAGGCGTCCTTCTTCTTAATACTTCCTCCCCAACACGCCACCAGAAAGAAGAGGGCGCTCTCAACAACTGACCTATAGAAAATCTTCAGCATCTCACTGCAGACATTGAATGACGCCAATCTTCTAAGGAAGTACAGTCGACTCTGTGCCTTCCTGCACAAGGCATCTGTGTTGGCAGTCCAGTCTAGCTTTTCGTCTAACTGTACTCCCAGATACTTGTAGGTCTTAACCTGCTCCACACATTCTCCATTAATGATCACTGGCTCCATATGAGGCCTAGATCTCCTAAAGTCCACCACCATCTCCTTGGTCTTGGTGATATTGAGACGCAGGTAGTTTGAGTTGCACCATATCACAAAGTCCTGTATCAGTTTCCTATACTCCTCCTCCTGTCCATTCCTGACACACCCCACTATGGCCGTGTCATCAGCGAACTTCTGCACATGGCAGGACTCCGAGTTATATTGGAAGTCTGATGTGTACAGGGTGAACAGGACCGGAGAGAGTACGGTTCCCTGTGGCGCCAACGTTCCAACATTCCATTAACTTTCTTCACTGCCTGCTGCAGTTGCTCATTCATCTTCAGTGACTGATGAACAAGGACTCCTAGATCTCTTTGTATGTCTCCCTTACCTAACTCTACACCTTTCAGATAATACTCTGCCTTCCTGTTCTTACTCCCAAAGTGGATAACCTCACACTTATTTACATTAAACGTCATCTGCCAAGTATCTGCCCACTCACCGAAACCTATCCAAGTCACCCTGAATTCTCCTAACATCCTCCTCACATGTCACACTGCCACCAAGCTTAGTATCATCAGCAGATTTGCTGATGTTATACTCAAAGCCTTCATCTAAATCGTTGACGTCAATTGTAAACAGCTGTGGACCCAATACCGAGCCCTGTGGCACCCCACTAGTCACCACCTGCCATTCCGAGAAACACCCATTCACCGCTACAGTTTCCTTTCTATCTGCCAACCAGTTTTCTATCCATGTCAATGTCCTCCCCCCGATGCCCTGAGCTTTGATTCTACCAACCAATCTCCTATGTGGGACCTTATCAAATGCCTTCTGAAAATCGAGGTACACTACATCCACTGGATTTATCCCGTCTAACTTCCTGTTACATCCTCGAAAAACTCCAAAAGATTAGACAAGCATGATTTACCTTGGTAAATCCATGCTGGCTCGGCCCAATCCTATCACTGCTATCTAGATATGCCACTATTTCATCCTTAATAGTGGACTCTAGCATCTTCCCCACCACCGATGTCAGGCTGACAGGTCGATAGTTCTCTGTTTTCTCCCTCCCTCCTTTCTTAAAAAATGGGATAACATTAGCCATTCTCCAATCCCCAGGAACTGATCATGAATCTAAGGAACATTGAAAAATGATTGCCAATGCATCCGCAATTTCCAGGGCCACCTCCTTTAGTACCCTAGGATGCAGACCATCAGGACCTGGGGATTTGTCAGTCTTCAGTCCCATCAGTCCTCTCATCACCGTTTCCTTCCTAATGTCAATCTGTTTAATTTCCTCTGTTACCCTATGTCCTTGGCCCATCCATACATCTGGGAGACTGCTTGTGTCTTCCTTCGTGAAAACAGATCTAAAGTACTCATTAAATTCTTCTGCCATTTCTCTGTTTCCCATAACAATTTCACCCAATTCATTCCTCAAGGGCCCAACATTGTTCTTAACTATCTTCTTTCTCTTCACATACTTAAAAAAGCTTTTGCTATCTTCCTTTGTATTCCTGGCTAGCTTGCGTTCGTACCTCATTTTTTCTCCCCGTATTGCCTTTTTAGTTAAGTTCTGTTGTTCCTTAAAAACTTCCCAATCATCTGTCCTCCCACTCACCTTAGCTCTGTCATACTTACTTTTTTAAATGCTATGCAAACTCTGATTTCCTTTGTCAACCACTGAGGCCCCTTTCCCCCCTTTGAAACCTTCCTTCTCTGGGGGCTGAACTGATTTTGCACCTTGTGCATTATTCCCAAGAATACCTGCCATTGCTGTTCCACTGTCTTTTCTGCTAGGCTATCCGTCCAGTCAACTTTGGCCAGCTCCTCCCTCATGGCTCCATAGTTTCCCCTGTTCAACTGCAACACTGACACCTCCGAGCTGCCCTTATCCTTCTCAAATTGCAGATAAAAACTTATCATATTATGATCACTATCTCCTAATGGCTCCTTTACCGCAGATTGTTTATCAAATCCTGTTCATTACATAACACTAAATCCAGAATCGTCTAGTCCCTGGTCGGCTCTTGTACAAGCTGTTCCAAGAATGCATCCCATAGGCACTCTACAAACTCCCTATCCTATGGTCCAGCACCATCCTGATTCTCCCAGTTCACCTGCATTTTGAAATCCCCCATAACTACTGCGACATTACCTTTGCCACATGCCAATGTTAACTCGCTATTCAAAGCACCCAATATCCAGCTACTGTTTGGTGGCCTGCAGTCAACACCCATTTGGGTCCTTTTGCCCTTAATGTTCCTCAGTTCTATCCACACAGACTCTACTTCTCCTGACCCTATGTCCCCCCTTGCAAAGGACTGAATCTCATTCCTCACCAACAGGGCCACCCCACCCCCTCTGCCCACATTTTTGTTCCCACGATAGCACGTATACCCTTGTACATTCATTTCCCAGGTCTGATCTCCCTGCAGCCATGTCTCCGTTATCCCAACAACATCATAGTTACCCATTCGCACCTGGGCTTCAAGTTCATCCGCCTTTTTTCTGACACTTCGTGCATTCAGATATAGAATTTTTAGCCCATTTCTCCTCTCTCTGTTTGAATCGCTGCCTATTGTGCTTAACCCAGCTCCCCGAACTCCCATCGGGCTATACGCCCCTTGAATTTTGTTGTCCTTTCTAAATTTATGTACGTCAAAGGACTAGCCACGTGGCTACACATTGAGGAATGTAAATTCATCCAAAGAACGAGGGATAGATCTGTATGGTAAACCATGGTCACCAACATCCGCATCGGATATGGTGCCTACACAGACTGGACGATAGTTCAAAGTGGCAGAGAGGAGCAGAACCGACAGGGAGAGACAGACAAAAAAAGAGAAAAGGAGGGTGAAGAGACGGACGGGTAATGTCGGCAGCAGGAGTGTTTCATGGAGAGGAAAATACACTCCATGATCAGACATTTTTGACTGTATCGGAAAGCAGAGGAAAAAGTTCCACCCAGGCTTCAATTTGATTGGAGCTGCAGCTGAGATGAAGAGGGGATGCTGAGTCCCGTGAAGCGGCCGGGACCAGCTGTAAACAGCAACGCAACGCGCACAAAATGCGGGAGGAACACGGTAGACCAGGCAGCCACAATTGGAAAGAGTCGGAGGCGGAGTTAAGATGGCGTTAAACGGCGACTCCTTTGCTTGCATCTTCGGAAACAGCTTTATTTCCTTCGTTAATATCTTTAGTTTTCCCTTTCAAGTTTCGTGTGCAGACTCTGACCGGGAGTTACAGACAGACTTCAGTTATTTGAGGGAATGGGACAGGTTCTTCGGGTTTCAGGACCGCCCGGTGATGTTCGCCACGGCAAGGGTTCGGCCTTGTGTGTAACACAGGTAGTATCGACCCTCGGATCGAGGGTCAGTGCAACAGCAGGGGACCCGTGTGTCGCAGGGATATCGGGAAATCGGAAAATCGATCGCTGTGGGCCGACGACCCGAGATCTTTGCGATCTTCAGGCGCACTGCTCGTAAACAGCGAAAATACGGACTGGTTAACATTGTAAGACAGGGCGTTGTTTTTATGTCTCCCGCTCGCTGTGGAAATGGGGGACACCGCGCTCTCCCTTATTAGGGAGAGAAAGAATCTGTGGTTTGTGGAATACCGGATGAAATGCGATCATATTTGGGGTAGTTACAATTCTGTGTCTTTGTTGTCGCCTTGTTCACGCTTGTACTCGGTACAGTAGCGGGTGCGCGTTTTTGCTGGGGAGAGGGGAGAGTTTTGCTGGGGTGGGGGGATTTGCGGTTTACATTTAACTGTCGTTCATTCTTTGAGACACATCTCTGTTTCCGTAGATGTTTGCGAAGAGAAAGCATTTCACGATGTATATTATATACATTTTTCTGACGTTAAATTGGACCTTTGAACCTTTGGGTAAACAGTCGAATTTCCGGGCCCACTGTGTGCATTGTGACTGATTATGCGTGTGTGTTGTTTTATATTTAGAGAGCATGCAGATCTTCTTGTTTGGTAACTTTGCTCATCACATTGCTAACCTTTACCCACAAGTCGGGGTATAGAAAAGGGAGCAGGAAGGCAGCTAAATCCTAATACTTTAAGACATTTATTTGTAACCTTTCTTGAGATTCAAAATCCAATTCAGTGGGTATTTCACCGCATTTTTCAGTTCTCCTCGGAACTTGCTCTGAGTCAGGGCGTAAATACACGTGTTGGTGCAGGAACTGAGAACCTGCAGCATTCCCGCTGTCTTTTCTGTGATGTAACGGGGATCCGTGACAGAATAAGAAACAACACTCTTTGAAATCCGTTGATAGATATAAAATGCAACCTGTGTTACCCACAACAATATGAAACTACCGGTTATGCTGAAGAGCAAAACGATGGATTTCCGTCGGTTCTCCATCTCCCGGTCCTTGTCATTCTCTCCACTCTTTTGTCCTCGGAGCCCCCTGCGGGCTCGACTGGCCGCTAGAATCCGCCGGACAGTCAGAATATTGAACAACAAAAGCAGAAGGAATGGGACACAAGGGGTTAAAGTGCGGTGAAATAGCGTAAATGCCGCCCATGAGGGGGAGTTCCTGTAGCTCGCTGTAGCAACACAATACCAGGGAACACCATCAATTATTACCGAAGGCTCGTATATAAAGCCCCAGGGGACACTCTCCAAACAGGCCAGCGCACTCACTGTCCCGATAACCACAGCCGCCGTTCTGTCGGTGCAATAATTTGTTTTCAGCTTTTCACAGCATATAGCCACAAATCGATCGACGGTAAAAGCAACAGTCAGCCAGACAGAGGTCGCGGTGCTCGCAAATATCAACCAGGAACGGAGTCTGCACACAGGAGTGATCATCAGGAACGACCGGTGAAAATGAAACCAAGCAGTCCAACTCAGCAGCGGATCGGAAATAACGACCAGGAGATCGGCCGCTGCCATTCCCACCATGTAGCGAGTGACACATTTGGAGAGTCCGCACTTTCCGCGGGTCAGGATCACAATCGCCACCAAATTCGCTGGAAGAGAGAGAGATAACAGCAAGATGAGAAAATACTGAGCAGAAGCCAATGCAGCAGTGTGAGGGGTTCCCGTAATATTTCAACATTATTGTTGCAATTAGCGGCCGAGAGAGTGCGCAGAGCTGGCGAGGCAAACAAGGAGTTTAAAGAGTGAAACAAATTCAATAAGATCTGAATATGGATTCCTTACTGATTTCCGGAATGTGAAGTAGCAGCTGAAAGTTAAAATACGGCAACTATCTCCTCAGAGTCAATACTGTCTGGAACATTTTCTACCGGTCCCTTCTGCGTCTGGTATGGATGAAATACATCCAGGATGGTTGTCCATTACTGGTACAGCAGCTTCCAGGGCACTTCCTGTCAAAACACCGGCGGATGGATGGGAAATATGAAATGCTGGAAACACTCATCCAGCAAACCGGATTATGTGGAAAAACAGTTAAAGTATTTCACCCCGGAACTGCTCTCAGAGAGCCCTCTTTCCACACAAGCTGCCTGGGGATTAGTGTTTTCAACCTCCATAAGTTTGTTTCTTATTCCACCATTTGGCACCTCACTGACTTTACAACAGAACATTGACTGATTCCAACAGATACAGTGCTGTCTGTCACAACCTCACAGTCAGACATGACGCCTCCCGTTGAATCCATCACACGAAGGCAGGCCAGAGGAATTCAACGACCAGTATAAAAGAATAAATTTCCGAGTGTTGGCAACTACGAAGTAACACGTCGGTTGTGATAATTGGTTCAGAGAGTTCTTCATTGTGTTGTCCATCAACGGCTTCACACGCAGTCATACAGCACAGGTTTATCAAACATCCTCAGGTTTCATGCTACAACACGGAATTCCTCACATTCGCGAAAGTCTTATTAAATGTTTGATTGTTACATCGAACTCTGACAACTGCTCGCATACAAGTGCAGATAATCAATTGGTATAATCTCCGCAGTCTGTATAAACACAATATTTACACCTGCAGTGCAGCTGCTTCAAGACCCAAAGCACAGAGACATGAACATCCCATCACTGAACAGAAGCCGCTGTAAGAACGCTGTCTTCCACAATGCTGGTCGATTCGGTGTATTTCTGAGGCGGTTTGTTTTTCGATCCAGATATCAGAATCCACAGATCGGTGTTGCCATTCCACTCCTGAAATGTGGAACAGTGGGACTGAGAGGTGCTAGCGAAAATAAGGGACAAAAACAATCCCGGCATTGGAATTAAACTTCATTCCCCAACAACGACAACTGACACTGCAGCTTACCGGGAATTCCAAATGCCGAAATAAAAGGATAGTAAACTTCTCGTATCCGCGTGATGACCGGATACACCATTTCAGGGAGAATCTGTGACTTCTGTTGCTCCTGGATTCACAGCTCCGCAGACACACTGAGCTGATACATTCGAAAAGTCCATGATTTATACGGCGGTTCGGTCTCCGGAGATAGTTTCTTAGTTACAGTCACTTGAACAAACAATTTAATTCAATCCATTATATCTTATATGTGTTTGGTTCGATTGAATATAGTTACATCAAAATGATGACACTTATACAGTTCACACGCGCGCGCGTGCGTATGCGCATATACACACACTCACACACACACACACTCAATCACACGCGCGCGCACACACACACACACACACACACTCACTCACACGCGCGCGCGCACACACACACACACACGCGCGCGCTCACAGAGTAAGTTGTGGGAAATCATGTTCCTTATTAGTGCGGAGAGAGGTTGTTTCTTTCGGAACAGGAAGCAAATGTTCCCGTTCCATTTCACGCGTTTGGGGAAGGTGGTTTGAGGATCGGGGTGTTGTTCTTCTTGGACGGGATGGTGGTTTGGGTGCGGTGATTTTCTTTGAAATAATTCCCATAAGAACATAAGAAATAGGAACAGGAATAGGGCATTCACCCAATTGTGTCTGCTCCACCATTCAATCATGGGCTGATCCACTTCATCAGTCATCCCCACTCCTCTGCTTTCACCACAGATCCTTTGATCCCCTGGCTAATCAAGAACCTATCTATCACTGTCTTAATTACACCCAGTGGCTTGGCCTCCACAGACACTCGTGTCAACAAATCCCATAGATTGACTACCCTCTGACTAAATTAATTTTTCCGCATCTCCGTTCCAAAAGGACGTCCTTCTCTGCTGAAGTTCCGCCCTCTTGTCCAAGGATCCCCTACAATGGGAATGAACTTTGCCACATCTAATCTGTGCAGGTGCTTTAACAATCGGATGTTTATATGAGATCACCCCACCCCAATTCTCCTGAATTCCAGGGAATACAGCCCAAGAGGTGCCAGACGTTCCCCGTACGGTAACTCTTTCATTCCTGGATTCATTCTCGCGAATCTTCTCTGAACAGTCTCCTCTGTCAGGGTATCCTTTCTAAAATGAGGAGCCCAAAACTGCATACAGTACTCCAAGTGTGGTCTCAAGAGTGCCTTATAGAGCCTCATCATCACATCCCTGCTCTTATATTCTATATCTCCAGTAATGAATACCAACATTGTTATTGCCTTCTTCACAACCGACTTAACCTGGAGGGTAACCGATGTGGTATCTTGCCCAAGGGCTTCCAAGTGTCTTTGCATCTCTGCATTTTCAATTATTTCCCGATCTAATTATCTCTAATTTTGAATTATTTCTTCTACCACTGTGCATGACCATTTTACTTCCCAACATTATATTTCATTTGGTCCTTCTTAGCCCACTCCCCGATAATAACTGTCTCCCTACAGGGTCTCTGTTTGCTCAACACTACCCGCTGCTTCACCTATCTTTGTATCATCGGCAAATTTAGCCACAAATCCATTATTACCGTAGTCCATATCATTGACACACATCGTAAAAAGCAGCGGTCCAAACACCGACCCCTGTGGAACTCCACTGGTAACTGCCAGTAAGCCAGAATAGGATCCCTTCATTTCAACTTGCTGTTTTCTGTCGGCCAGCCAATGCTCCACCCACGAGAATAACTTCCCTATAACTCCATGGATCTTATATTGCTGAGCAGCCTCATGTTCGACACCTTGTCAGAAGACTTCTGAAAATCCAAGTACACAACGTCTACTGCATCTCCTCTGTTACCCTGCTTGTAATTCCCTCAAACAATTGCAGTGGGTTTGTCAGGCGGGATTTTTTTCCTGTCAGGAAACGGTTTCCACCTTCAGCAACACATATAATTAAATTTACCTGCCAAAAACCTTACTTTATTAGAGAACCATTGTGCTCTGCAGATTTTTGAGTAAGAACTGGCACTTTTATGAATCTGATTGTTCAAGTTAGAAATCCGATTAACAATTACTATTTTCATATTAAGCAGCTCAAATTTCATGTCAAAATTAAAACTCCCAGACCCTTCATTTAATATGTTATAAACAATAATAAGATAAACAGCGTTTTTAATATTTAAGGGACAAAACCTGTTGCTAAATGATGCAGTGAATAATTTAAAAAAAAAAAATATTTTCTCTCGTGAATTACAAAGGCATAAAAGAGGAGCTTACCTAGCTGGATTGCAGAGGGATACTGGTGGGGATAACGGGAGCGAAATGACTGAAGTTTCTGGGAATAGTTCTCAAAGTGCACGATAGATATACCACGCAGAGGAAGAAGTTCCCTACTTTAAGTGGTAGGAAACCGTGACTGAAATGGGAAGTAAAGGATTACATAATTGCTAATGAAATGGCAGAAAGACAGGTAAGTAAGTAGGAGCTTGGATGATTGGGAAGCTTCTAAATTCCAACAAAAGGCAACTACAAAGCAATAATAAGGGAAAAGATGAAATATGGTGGCAGACTGGCCGATAATATAAAGCAAGATACCAAAATTATTTCTCAGTTAGTCAGAGTAAAAGGGAGATGAGGGTTGATAATGGATCACTGGAAAGTGTTGTTGGTGTGATACTAATGGGGGACAATAAAATGGCAGATGAACATAATGAGTGCCGTGCATCAGTCTTCAGTGTGGAAAACACGAGCTGTGTCCCAGAGGGCCTTGTGTGTCAGTAGGCAGGAGAGAGTGACTTTGCTATTACAAAGGAAAATGTGCAGGTTAAGCTCAAAGCTTGAAGGTGGATGTCACCTGCACCAGGCGGACAACATCCCGCAGTCCTGACAGTGGTTGCTGAAGAGAGAACGGCTGCATGGCTTCCAATCTTTCAGGGATTACTTGATCCTCCGTGGCCCCGGAGGACTGGCAACTTGCAAATGCCACACCACTTTTTAAGATGGGAGAATGTCAAAAGAACGGAAATGATAGGTTAGTTAGCCTATCCGGAATGGTTGGTAAAGTTTTGGAGTCTATTATTAAGGAAGTTTCTGAGTACTTGGAGATTAATGATTAAATAAGTCAAAGTCAGCATGGATTCTGTCAGGGAAACCTTGTCTGACAGATTTCTTAGAGCTATTCGAGGATATACCAAGCAGGGTGGACAGAGGACAGCCATTGAACGCCATTTATCTGGATATTCAGAAGGCTTTTGATAAGGTGCCACACATGCACTCGAAAACAAATACACTCAAAACCTGGAGACTTTTACCGTGGAGAGCATTCTGACAGGCTGCATCACTGTCTGGTGTGGCCGGGCTACTGCACAGGACCGAGTGAAACTGCAGAAGTTGTAAATCTAGTCAGCTCCACAATGGGCACGAGCCTACAATGTACTCAGGACATCTTACGGCAGTGCTATCTCTGAAACGTAGCGTCCATTATTAAGGTCCTCCAGCAGCCTAAACACACCCGGCTTTCCTACGATGCTCCTTTAATTGAAATATACAGTGCTCAGCATATTCACTGCAAATTGCCCAAATTTTTCATTCCTGACTTTGTCTGAGGATTGAACATCATCTTTCTCCACAACCCCTCCATAACCTGTTATGCTATTTAGGCTCCCATTTCCCCTGCAACTTTAGTTTAACACCACACCCTACCCCCACCTCCCACCATGCAGCTCTATCACCCCTTTGGTTTTCATCTCCCAGATCAATAAAAAGGACCTGCATACCAGGTACAAACAAGTAGAAACAAATGGGGTACTTATGAAGTACAAGAAATTCAAGTGAACACTTATGAAAGAAATAAAAGAAGGCATGAGGTTGTTCCAGCAGACAAGGTGTAGGGGAATCCTCAGGGATTCTGCAGATATGTTGAGAGCAAAAAGATTGCAAGGGAACAAATATTCCTCCGGAAGATCAGAATGGTAAACCATATGAGGTAACAAAATAGATCAGGGTGAATTTTTTTGCATCCGTATTTACAGAGGAGACGGACACCGAGTCTATAGAATTGAGGCAAAGCAGCCTCAACTTCATAGACCCTGTACAGATTATAGAGGCAGAGATGTTTGCTGTCTCAAGGAAAAATAGCGTGGGTAAATCCCCAGGGCCTGAAAGGTTCTTCCCCAGAACCCTGCTGAAGACAAATGTAGAAATTGTCGGAGCATAAGAACAGATATTTAAATCATCCATAGTGACAGGTGAGGAACTGGAGGATTGGAGGACAACCGATGTTGATCCGCTGTTCCAGAAAGGCTCTAAAATAAACTAAGAAATTGTACGTTGGTGAGCTTGACATCAGTAGGGGGAAAGTTATTGGAACGTATGTGCAGGAACCGGAAATATATGTATTTGGATAGATGTGGACTGATTAAGGATAGACAGCATGGCTTTGAGCATGGTAGGTAATGTCTAACCAATCTTATAGAGTCTCTCGATGAAGGTATCTGGAAAGTGGATAAAGGCAAGGCAATGGATGTTGTCTACGTGGACTTTAGCCAGGCACTTGACGAAGTCTGATATCAAAGGTGGGTCGAGAAGGTTCAGTCACTCAGTATTCAAGTTGAGATAGTAAATTGGATGAGACACTGGCTTTGGGAGAAGCCAGAGTGTGGTAGAAGATGGTTGCCTCTCTAACTGGAGGCCTGTGACTAGTGCTTTGCACAGAGATCAGTGCTGGAGCTTTCGTTGTTTGTCATCCACATCTGTAATCTGGATGATAACATGATTAGCTGGATCAACAAATTTGTGGATGAAAACACGACTAGGGATTCAGCAGAGTGCAAGAAGAGTATCATGGCTTGCGGTGCAAACTGGACCAGCTAGAAAATTGTTTTGAGAAATGGAAAATGGAATTGAATGCAGATAAGTGCGAGGTGTTTCACGTTGGTAGGACCTACCAGGGTAGGTCTTACACAGTGATTGGTCGGGCATGGAGGAGTGTTGATAAAGAAAGGGATCCGGGAATACAGTTCAATATTTCACTGAAAGTGGTGTCACAGTTCGATAGAGACGGAAAGAAAGATTTCGGCACATTGGCCTTCATGAACCAAAGTACTGAGTACAGGAGATGGATGCTGTGTTGACTTTGTGCAAGACATTAGTGAGGCCTAATTTTTAGTAGTGTGTGCAGCTTTGTCACCCACCTGCAGGAAAGATATAAAAGAGGTTGAAAGAGTTAAAATTCACAAGGATGTTACCAGGTCTGGAGGGTTTGGGTTATAAGGAGAGATTGGACAAGTCTGGGCTTTATTCCTTAGAATATAGAAGATGGAGGTGAAATTTTATGGAGGTGTACCAAAATTATGAGTGTGAGAGATGGGGTAAATACATGCTGTCTTTTACCACTGAGATGGTGTGGGACTACAATCAGAGGCTATGGGGTAAGTGTGAAAGGTGAAAAGTGGGGAACATGAGGGGAAATTTCTTCACAAAGACGGTCATCCGTGTGTGGAATGAGCAGACAGCCCAAGTGGTGCATGCGAGCTCAATTTCAACATGCCAGATGTCTGTACAGGTACCTGGATGGCAGGGGTCCGGGATTAGACAGTTTAAATAGTTCAACACAAGCTAGATGGTAGAACATGACTGTGACAAAACCGTAAATAATACTAACATTCATTGTAATTCCTTTTAACAGCTGTGCAGACAAAACATACATCTGAGTAGGAGACATTTAACGAAAGGTACGTTGCATCCGCAGTTTCTCTGGTTATAAGATATACCTGCACGCCTCTCTTGTAGTGGGGTACTGCGTACGAGGCATTGCCTTCTGCCGGGTAAGTTTCCAAAGAGATCACCAGCTCGTAACCCATCACGGATGGAAAGCGCGCAGAAGAGCCGGCTGGATTCGAACTCAGGACCTATCGTCCCGAAGTCTGACACTGATGCCAGGAGATATTGTTATTGCATTGAAACCGTGGCACTTTAAATTAACAGTACATAATAGAAATTCCCAGCTGCACATCTACAAAGGGTATTTGCGTGAGAGTTTTTCAGTTACTGTGGTGCCAGACACCCATGGAGCTCGGTGGGAACAGGGAATAATACCAATGGAGAGAATCAACTGAGCCAGGTCACAGATTGGAGACGGCAGAAATGCCCCATTCTTGTAGAGTCAGGACGAGCATCAGGGGATTTCCGGGTCATTCCAGATACCAGCACTGTGCCCTTTTAGAAGATGATTTCTCTGTCTAACTTGGGTTGAACTTCACTGTAACAGTGTGATGTCAGCTCACACCTTGCCAACTCAAATGATCTCATTTGAAATGTTGTCCTACACTCATTGACGGATTTTGTAAATCTTTTTACAGGTTAAAAATGACAAGGGATTTATCTACGGGAATCTCCAACACAACACGCCAGTTTTGCTGTCTGTGTCCAGATATTTAAGAAGTGGAGCTAGGGATTCCCTCGATCATCCTTCCTGCTGAGACTGTGGGGAGGGATTCACTCGGTCATCTGACCGACAGGCACACCTGTCATTTTACACAGGGGTAGCCCATTCACCTGCTCAGACAGTGGGAATGGATTCAGTCGGTCATCTCAAGTGAAGGTACATCAGCAAGTTCGCACTGGGCACGGTCATTCACCTGTTCTGTGTGTGAGAAGGGATTCAGTCGGTCTTTGCTCTGATGGACACACCAGTCAGATCTCACTGGGCAGAGGCTAGTCATCTGCTGAATTTGTGGGGAAGGATCACTCAGTTATCTGACCTAATGGCACCCCGGTCAGTTCACTCTGGAAAGAGGCCATTCACCTGCTCAGACTGTGGGAAGGGATTCACTTGCTCATCCCAATTGAAGGTACATCAGCGAGTACACACTGGGGAGAGGCCGTTCACCTGCTCAGACTGTGGGAAGGGATTCACTTGTTCATCTCAACTGAAGGTACATCAGTGAGTTCACACTGGGGAGAGGCCGTTCACCTGCTGTGAATGTGGGAAGGGATTCACTCAGTTGTCTAACCTTGTGACACACTACTGGGTTCACACTGGGCAAAAAGCTTCAATAAGCTGGATGCTGGATATTTGTCCATCGCCTTTGTTGAATGCAATTTCTACAGTGACTGTCACTGTTAGTGCTGAACTTTGCAATTATTGCTGCTGCTCACCACACCCAGTTCTGTACCCTGGTCACTGGGCATGGGGGGAGTCTCTTCTGCTGCACATTCACCGTTAATGGGACTGGAGTTTAATATTCTGGATCTGAAACAAATAAATCAGTTCTATTTTGAACTCCGTCTCTGGTACTTAGTGATTTTATAACACGCCTAGTGTACAGTAGAGAGTCAACTCATGCTGGCTTGACCCTGCCAGTGATTCATTTCACGACAGTCCTTTTAAATCCTCCCCTGATGTTCATCTCTCGCACTCCCTGTGGGGATCGGTTCCAAATAGTCACCACTCTGTGGGTGAAGAGGCTTCCCTTCAAATTTCTTCAGACTGAAGAAATCAAGTTGACTGCAGTTCTGTCTGAGATGTTCTTTGCCCTTCAAAGCTCTGGGCTGAAGAAGAATGACAATGGGAGTTCACCTAAAAAGCAAACTCGAAGAAATCTGCAGATACTGGAAATTCAAGCAACACACACAAAATTCTGGTGGAACGCAGCAGGCCGGGCAACATCTATCGGAAGAAGCACTGTCGATGTCGAAGGGGTGGGGTGAAGCTAAGAGCTGGAGAGATCATTGGCAAAAGGGATACAGAGCTGGAGAAGGGAAAGGATCATGGGACGGGAGGCATAGGGAGAAAGTAAGGGGGGAGGGAGCACCAGAGGGAGATGAAGAACAGGCAGAGTTCTGGGCAGAGAGAGAGAGAGAGAAAAAAAAATGAGAGGAAAAACTAAATATATCAGGGATGGGTTAAGAAGGGAAATTAACAGAAGTTAGAGAAGTCCTTCCAGGTGAGGTGGCACTTCACCTGTGAGTCGGTTGGTGTAGTATACTGTGTCCGGTTCTCCCGGTGCGGACTTTATATATTAATGAGACCCGACGCAGACTGGGAGACCGTTTATCTGTACGCCAGAGAAAGCAGAGTCTCCCAGTGGCCACACATTTTAATTCCACGTCCCATTCCCATACTGATATGTCTGTCCATGGACTCCACTACTGTCAAGATGAAGCCACACTCAGGTTGGAAGAACAACTCCTTATATACCACCTGGGTAGCATCCAACCTGAAGGCATGGATATTGAATTCCGTAGAAGAAAAAGAGAATTACAGAGAGAAGGATTGTCCAAAATTGTTTAGAAAAGAACACTGGCAGGGATGACGACAGAATGGCTGGAATTTCTGGAAGCAATTTGGAAGGCAAGGGATAAGCCATATGTACTAAAGAGGAAGAAGTATTCCAAAGGCAAGTTGATACAACTGTAGCTAATGAGAAGGCAAATCCAACATAAAACCCAAAGAGAGGGCAGAAAGCAGATCAAACAATGGTGGGAAGTTAGGGGATTAGGATGCTTTTGGAAAGCACCAAAAGGGTACTAAGTAATTGAGAAGGGGAATATGGAATGCGTAGTTATGCTATCCAGTAATAAAGAGGATAACAAATGTTTCTTCCGCTACATAAAGTGTAAAAGAGAGGTGAAAGTGGATATCGGACCACTGGAAAACGAGGATGGAGGGGAGGTAATAGGGGACAAGGAGCTGGCGGATGAACTGAATAAGTATTCTGTATCCACTATAGAAGATATTAGCGTGGAAGCACAGATGTCAGTGGTCAGAAGTGTATAAAGTTACAATACTCTGGAGAAGATTCTTGTGAAACAGAAAGGTCTGAAGGCAAACACGTCACCTGGACCAGATGGTGTACACCTCAGAGTTCTGAAAGGGGTGGCTGAAGAGATTGTGGAGGAGTTCAGTAATGATATTTCTAGAAACAATGGATACTTGTATGGTTCTGGAAGTCCAGAAATTTGGAAATAGCACTCCGCTCTTCAAGAAGGGAAAGAGGTGGAAGAACAGAAATTTTAGGCCCCACCGATTGTGAAGATAATGGACTCGGTCATTGGGGATGTGTTTTCAGGGTATTTGGAAGCACGTGATAAAATCGGCCACTCACTGCATGTTGTCTTCGACGGGAAATCTTCTCTGACAAGTATGTTGAAATTCTTTGAAGAAGTAACAAGTAAGATAGACAAAGGAGAATCGGTTGATGATGTGCTTTCAGAGTTAGGGATTAAAAAGTAAGTCTTACGGCTGGAATTAAAAGAGACGATGAAGGGGGCAGATCTGATGGGGGTAATGCTGTTCATCAGTCTAGGGGCTGCAACAAAGACGTGGTCACCCCTGATCTAAGTTGAGATCGCGGGAAAGCCAGGAGCTCCAAGTCGAGGACAATCCCTTCTCACCTTCAGGGTGATCCTTAGCCCGAGAGCTTCAAACGGACATTACTGAACGTGCTAGGAATTTTGGAGATCAGTTGGAAGAACAGGTGGATTCAACATATTGGGCATCTGGATAACTGCTATAACTGTGCTGTGAATGAAGCCACCAGGTACTCGCAATTTTACCAGATGTTTGGACGCGAGGCGAGGCTACACGTTAACCTCTGTTTTGGGACTGGCGGGTAGGGTTTTCACAAAAAAATGACCTGAAGTTTGTGTCTGATAAATGAAAGGAACTGAAAAGGAACCATGAACTAGCTGAGGTCGCGGCTACCAAGCAATATTGAGGGAATAAGGAAAAGGTTCGATCAGAAGTTTAGGTTTTCCCAACTCATGCCTGGAGACGGAGTCCTCTTGTGTAACCTGGGATGCGTCAGTTGGTTGATCGCTGCACGGATGCGTGCTGTGCTGTGGAGAGTCAGATGCCAAAGTTAATAGTTTTCCGGGTGAAACCACAAAAGGGGAATGGGTCTGTTGGGACAGACCCTCCGTAGATTTACCTATTTGCTTTGATGTCTGATTAACCGTTCATTCACTTTCCGAAGACTTTCCTGTCTTTCGCACTCGCGCTTAAAATGTCTATCTTCTCCTCAATTGCAACAGAAAACACTGGTCACTGCGCTGTTGTGAGGACCCTGCTGAGTAGCAGCCCTCGCCTCGGTACATCGCACTAGTGGGTCGGGCATCATATTGGCCCTTGGTGTTTGTTGGCAGCTCCAACTGATATCATCCCAATTACATCGGTTGTCAGATGTTTCATGACGATCTGCAAAACCCGTATTTCTGTGACGTTAAGGGCGCTTTAACAACAGAGGCTACTACCGGGGACTTTGCCCTGATGATGGAGGTCTCCTGCTCCTCCATCTTGTTTTCCTGTTCTCTAACTTCCCTGAGTAATTCAGTGTAAAGATGGAGGAGGCCGCATCTTCCGGTCATCCAAATACGTAGAGCAATCACATCATGTAACAACCCGCTCTTCACAATTTGCTCCGTCGTCAATTTCTCTAAGACAGCTGAATGCACCTTTTATAGTTCAAACAGTGCCGCATCTTCGCCGATCTGAAAATGTAGGCAAGCAATTAGCTCCTTCTTACTAATTTATGTGCCTAAACTTTACCCTAAGATCGGCTGCGATTTCAGGAGTGTCAATAGCATCTTCCAGAGCTTGCAGGTAATTTGCTGATGAGGCAATAGATTTTCAGCCTTTAAGAAACTCGCTATATCAGCAGACTATATTCAAGCTCTCTACCAGTCTCAGTTTTCTCATATTATTCATCCAGTAACTGTGAAGTCTGCTCAGCCCAAGACTCATATTCTTCATCCCCATCGGGTGTGGCTTGATGCCACCGAACTTTCCAAGCCTGTAAAACTGGCTCTCCGAAGAAATCCCTCTGCATTTATCAGCCAGAGATGTAAAGACAAACCGAGTTCAGAATTTAAATCAACTGCTGAATGAATCATTAGACTGTTCACATCAGAGAGCTTCTTCGCTTCATTCCGCAGAAACGAGTGCAACTTGTCTTTAAAGTCTTTGGCGTCAGTTACGGGAAACTCGACTTGCAATTCAGCATTCTCTCCTTGATTCCACTCTGCTCTGAAAGTATGGACGACCTCTCCAGATACTCCAATGGGAACAGGCAGATCCTCTCCCGTCAGGTCATCGCCAATTTGGACAAAAACATATTTACCTGCCGTTTAGTCAAACTACCTTCCCATGATCGTAACTTTCACTAATATTTACGATAATTAAAACCCTTAAGCAATTAATCTGGTATTTTCCTCATTGACCCCTTCGTTCTTGCTCGTTCATTTGTGGCTAGTCCTGATTACCCGGAATGTGAATTTCATTCTCAGCTTTCTGTCGAGCATGTGCTTGAGGGAGGAGGTGCTGTGGCCGTTCATTTCAGGTGATCACTGTATCCACCTGTCCGCATGCATCCTCCAGCACTCCCCCACCTACTGCTTGCCGGGACATCGTAGAACCAGTCCACTCCCGTTGGTTCCTCCTTGTCCAGAGAACTCCCGATTTCTATACAGCTCTGGTCAGGTTGCATGTGGAATATTGCATTTAGTTTCAGTCGCTCCATTATAGGGAGAATGGCGAGGATTTGGAAAGGGGATAGAGGAGGCTATAAAGAGGACGTTTGGGATGATATCTACAAGGTCTGAAGATGCAGAAGTTGCACGAACTTGAACTGCTCTTTGAACTTGTTCTTTGAACTTTCAAGTTCTTTGTACTTGAACTGCAGAAGCCAAGGCAATATCTGAGAGGATCCTTATTGTCATAAGAGGAAGTGATGTTGACGCTTTATCAATCTCTGGTTAGGTTCCGTCTGGAGTTTAAAATTTGCTTCGGTCGCCCCGTTATAAGGAAGAGACCAAGGCGTTAGAAAGAGTTTCGAAGAGGTTTATAGGGAGGAGATCTACAAGGAGGATTTTCACTAAATTGTGTTATTCTTTCCAGAATGGCGGCCACCTAGGGGAGATAGGGAGGCTTATAAGAGTCATAAATACAGTAAGCAAAGGTAACCTTTCTCAAAGTATCAAGAGAGGACATGCAGTTGAGATCAGAGAGGAAAATGTTCAAAAGAGATTCATGGGAGAAATGTTTAATATAAAACAAAACAGAGAGTTACAGGTGTCTGGAATGCATTTCTGGCGTGATATAGAAGGCAGTGGTATTTATAAGATTCTGAGATAAGCAAACAAATTCACAGAGAAGGGACGTATAGACAAACTGCAGGCAGGGTGATTTGTTTAATAATGCATCACCAACTTAATCATATCAGCCCACCATCACAGACTAAGGGTCTCTTCTTGTACCGCGCTGTCTAATTGGAGAAATAATCATTGATGCGGGAAATTTATTTTCCACTCCATTGTGAATATTATTCCCTTCATTCTGAGTCTGAAACCAATGGTAAAAGAATTTTCATTCCAGCGAACCGTCCTCCAAGCAATCGGTCCAAATTACTTGAAAGAATCCAACAATGCTCCTCACAATTCCAGAGAACACAGGCCCAGCTCAATCACTCTCCCCTCAGAGAGACAGCCAGTCATCTCCTGAAGCTGTCAAGTCAGTGTAAGGAAAACTTATTGGCTCCCAAATTTTTTGCTGTCCCTGAATGTTAACTGTTAGTGATTTGTTGACAAGGGCCGTCAGGTCTCTCCAAACCGGTCACTCTGGACCCATGTAAATATTGATTTTCTAGTTTGTCCCTCTGGGAGTGAATGGCCTCAAATAACCCCATATTCTGTCCGTCTGCCACATCTTCACTCCTTCACTTCTGTCTGCAGCCCCAAACCCTCGCTGCGCCCTTCCCACTACTAACCCTGAAATTCAGATCTGTACAACAGCCGACATGGCTGTTAGTCCTCACATCCAAATCTCCAATGTAGACTGCCAACAGCTGGGGTATCAGCCACAAACCCTGAGTTACCAAAAGGTTTGAACGTGGTCCATTCATTTCCTCTATCTGACATTGTCCTGCTAACTAATTCACACACATGCATATTATCCGTAATGTCATGTGCTTATCCAAACCTTTCTTAAGTTCTTCCAATACCACAATGATCAGTTCCCAATTTTCCATCTGTGCGTCCAATCCTGAAATCACAGTGACACTGTCAGCCCCGTGAGTAGGGATTTCGGGACTGGGTCTGTGTCTCTAACTATAGGACAGTGATGCAGAATACAACAGAAATATTGAACATCTGTAGTTCGGTGTAACCGTTGTATTGGTAATCTGCGTCTGTGCCTCGGGTTCAGTGTGGGACTGATTCAGAGTTTCTCTGCTCTCTGAAGCTGTGGAACTAGTGATCTGTCGGTGTCTCTGTGCTCTGTAACGCACCTTTTATTTCAAAGAGGAGCGGCTGCTCTGCACCAGCACTTCGTGGGTGTTGCCTTGGATTTCCAGCATCTGCAAATTAACTCATGATTTTTACATCAGCATCGTGGTCATCTGAGCACTGTCACCCCGTGAGTGTGTGTGTGTGTGCGTGTGTGTGGCCAGCATAGTGTTGAATATGGAAAACGACAGGGAGAAAAGCTAGGCTTCGGAAGTGTCGTTGAACTCTTTTTACAAATTGATATTTGGCGGACAAAAAAAAAGGTATCTGTAAATGTGGCTGCTTCGGGTGTTTGTCAACGGAGACACGACATTCTTTTCTCTAGGTGAGTAACCGCTGAGGTAATGCCTAGGAATTTAGAAATACTTGTCTCTGTCGGGCCAATATTTACATCAGAGACAATGAATGGTGTTGAATTACCATGATTGTTCAAGTGACTGTAGTCAGTCAGCGGCATAACCGTGTCTCTGGAGACTGATCCTTTCTATAAATCAAGGGCGTTTTGACTACATTAGTTCAGAGTTTCTGAAGGAGCTGTGAATTCAGGAGCAACACAATTGGCAGTTTATCACGGAAATGGGTTATCCAGTACTTTTGCGGATAGGAGAAGTTTCATATGGAGCCAGTGATCATTAATGGAGAATGTGTGGAGCAGGTTAAGACCTACAAGTATCTGGGAGTACAGTTAGATGAGAAGCTAGACTGGACTGCCAACACAGATGCCTTGTGCAGGAAGGCACAGAGTCGACTGTACTTCCTTAGAAGGTTGGCGTCATTCAATGTCTGTAGTGAGATGCTGAAGATGTTCTATAGGTCAGTTGTTGAGAGCGCCCTCTTCTTTGTGGTGGCGTGTTGGGGAGGAAGCATTAAGAAGAAGGACGCCTCACGTCTTAATAAGCTGGTAAGGAGGGCGGGCTCTGTCGTGGGCAAAGTACTGGAGAGTTTAACATCGGTAGCTGAGCGAAGGGCGCTGAGTAGGCTACGGTCAATTATGGAAAACCCTGAACATCCTCTACATAGCACCATCCAGAGACAGAGAAGCAGTTTCAGTGACAGGTTACTGTCGATGCAATGCTCCTCAGACAGGATGAAGAGGTCAATACTCCCCAATGCCATTAGGCTTTACAATTCAACTGCCAGGACTTAAGAACTTTTTTTAAAGCTATTATTAATGCTTTTTTTGAGTTCGTGATTTAGATGCATATCATATTATTACTGAGTTAAGTATTGTATGTAATGAGTTTTTGCTACAACAAGTGTATGGGACATTGGAAAAAATTTTGAATTTCCCCATGGGGATGAATAAAGTATCTATCTATCTATCTATCTACTATCCTTTTATTTCAGCCTTTGGAATTCTCGGTAAGCTGCGGTATCGGCTGCCGTTGCGGGGAATGGAAGTTAATGCCAATATAGTGATTGTTTCTCTCGCTGGTTTCCGCTGCCGCATGTCCAGTCCTGGTATTCGGTATTCTAGGAATGGAATCAAAACAGCGACTGTGGATTCTGATATCTGGATCAAAAAATAAACCGCTGTAAGAATTCAGCGAATCTGCCAACATCGCTGGACCTCAGTGGGCCGAGCAGATATCTTCCAGCGGTTTGTGTTCAGTAATGTGATGTTCGGGTCTCTGTGCTATTGGTCTCGAAGCAGCTACACTGCATTTGCAAATATAGTGTTTATACTGCCGCGGAGATGAAGCTAATTGATTGTCTGCATTGGTATGTGAGCGGCTGTGTGAGGCACGATGAAGCTCGAGCGGTGGTAACAATTCAGCAAATTTGAGGGGCTCCATGTTGCAGCAGAAACAAAGATTTTTAATAAATGTGAGCGGTGTGACAGAAAGTGAAACAGTTGATGGAAACACAATGACGACGTTGCTGATCATTTAACAAAACCGACGTGGTGATTCATAACTACCAATACTGTAAAATTTATTATATTACCCACATAACTATAAATACCCTAAAATGTATTATATTATATCCACATCTGACACCGCCACAGACATCTGACTGTGAAACCGTGCCTGCTACTGGACGTTGAATTATTCTTCCCGGCTTGATTCAATCGGAGGTTGAATATATATCTGAGAGGCTGTATTAGACTAATCTGTGACTGCTGCCTCAGTCAAAGTTATATTGTAAAGCCAGCCAGGTGGCAAATGCTGTAATAGGAAACAAACACGGGAAATGCTGGAAGAACAAAGCCTCAGGCAGCTTGTATAGAAGGAGTAAGGGAAAGTCGTGTCATGGGGGCTCTCTGAAAACAGCTCAGAACATACACGTTAACTGCTTTCCCACATATTCTATTGCTGTCTGGATGAGTGGTTCCGGGAATTCCTGTTTCTGTTGTGCTCTTCGGCTGTTCTGTCGCTGACAGGGAGTCACAGGGAAGTTGATGATCCCGCCATCAGCGTCCGGATTGATTCATTTCATTCATATCAGACGCGGATGAAGCCAATAGAAAATGTTCCAAACAGTACTGACTCTGAGGGTACCTAGTTTTATCTGACCGCTGCCACGTCACATGTTTAGTCATCAGAAAGGAATCCAGATTTAAATCATTTGACTTTATTTTAATGTGTAAACTCAGCCAGCTCTTGACCCTCTCTTCACCCTTCTACCGCTAAATGCAGCAATGCAATGGAAATATTACGTGCTGCTCGAATACTGCGGCAATAGGTACCGCTCTGTAATTACCGAATTTCCTATTTCCCTGCCTCTCTTCCAGCGAACCTAGTGGCGATCGTAATCCTGTCCCGGGGAAAGTGCGGTCTCTCCAAATGTGTAACTCGGTACATGGAGGGAATGGCAGCGGCTGATCTCCTAGTCGTTATCTCGCAACCGCTCCTGATGTGGACTGCTTGGATATATTTTCCCCGATCATTCCTGTTCATCACTCTTGTGTGCAGTATCGCTAGATGGCTGATTTATGCGAGCACTCCGGCCACTGTCTGGCTGACTGTCTCTTTCACCGTCGATCGATTTGTGGCTATTTGCTGTGAGATGCTGAATACAAAATTGCACCTAGAGAACGGCGGCTGTGGTTATCGGGACAGTCAGTGCGCTGGCCTGTTTAGAGAGTGTCCCTTGGGGATTTACTTCCGAACCACTTGTAATAATTGCTGGTATCTCCTGGTATTGTGCTCTTACACCGAGCTACAAAAACTCTCCTTCATGGGCGGCATTTGAGATGCTTCACTACATTTTTACCCCTTGTGTCCCATTCTTTCTGATTTTGCTGCTCAATATTCTGACAGCCAGGCAGATTCTGGCTGTCAGTCGAGCCCGCAGGAGGATCCGGGGACAAAAGAGTGGAGAGAATGACAAGGACCGGGAGATGGAGAACCGACGCAAATCCATCGTTTTGCTCTTCAGCATAACTGGTAGTTTCATATTGTTGTGGGGAACACGTTTGGTATTTTACATCCATCAACGGATTTCAAAGAGTTTTGTTTATTATTCTGTCATGAATCCCGTTTACATTATAGAGAGACATCGGGAATGCTGCAGATTCTCAGTTCCCGCACCAACACGTGTACTTACGCCCTGACTTAGAGCAAATTCCGAGAGGATCTCAAGAATGTGGTGAAATACCCACTGAATCGGATTTTGAAACTCATTAAAATATAGAAATACATGCTATGCAGTAGTACAATTCAGTTGCCTTCACGCTCCTATTCTGTACTCCCACTTGTAAATAAACAGAAACAATATGATGAACAGAGCTTCAAACAAAGCAGGAGAAAATCTGTCGATGCTCGAAATACAGAACAACACACACAAAATCATGAAGTTTGTCGGCCCGAGCAGTTGAATGTTTACTCTTTTCCAACTTTGCCATCGATCTGCTGAATTGCTCCAGCATTTTGTGTGTGTTGCCTTACAGTTATACAACAAATATGTACAGTCGATCGCAACGGCACCACTAGACTCAGCATCCCAGAAAAATCCCCTTTGCATCTCACCCTCGTCCCGCTTAAGTTGTGGCTTGAGGCGAACCTGTCAATCCTTCTTTCCAATTCTGACAAAACAACTTGATATGGAGTATACTTTCCTCGGCATTTACCACTCCTGCTCACATCATTACCCGTCCTTTACTTCACGCTGATTTTCACCTCTGTCCCTACCTGTAGTTTTTCCTTCTGTTCTCCGATTTGAACTAATTTCCAGTAAAATAATGTTTGCTCTCAAAGGGTAGGTGGAGGGGGGAGGGGTATTGAGTGGACGAGGCGATGCTGTGAACCTAAGAACAAAAGACACAGCGAAGCGAAATGGGAACTGATATGATCTAATCCGACACAAAGTGCTGGCGAAAGTCTTCAGATCAGGCAGCAGAATTGGAGACAGAGGAAATGAAATCCAATTCTGATGAAAGGGAAAGGTCTCTGCCCAAAACGTCCACGGTTTACACTTGTCCACAAATGCTGCCTGGCCTGCAGAGCTCCTCCAGCACTTTGGAATTCTAGAGTCTGTAGGTTGTCTCTTGCTTCTGACTGGTCTAACCGTAGTCAGTGTCAACGAGATATTCGACTACGCCAACGCAGAACTGACCTTGGACAAAGAACAGGCAAAGAATAGTTGAAAAGGACAGTGTCATAGAAACAGAAACTTGATAATTAATGGAACAAAGGTTCAGCTAATTTTGAATTGACGCACCTGGTAAATTGGAGGGTCTCTCTAAACCAGGAGTCGGCAACCTTTACCACTGAAAGAGCCATTTGGACCCGTTTCCCACAGAAAAGAAAACACTGGGAGCCACAAAACCCGTTTGACATTTAAAATGAAATAACACTGCATACAACGTTTTTTTTGCCTTTATGCGATGTATAAACAAACTATAATGTGTTGCATTTATGAAATCGATGAACTCCTGCAGAGAAAACGAAATTACATTTCTGCATGCAACAAAAACATTTTGAACTCCGAAAAAAAGACGTTGGGTTGAAGGTTACTTTTAAGTAAAATACTCAATGTCTATTTGAGTCCTTCTTGTATTTATGAAAAACGCCGAACTTACATTGTCCGCCAGCAGCAAACCAAAAATAACGTCAGCCAGCTGTCAACCTGAAAAATAAAAGGACTATTTCACTGAACAATGAAAAAATATGAATATACGTAAAAAAAATAGGCAATTAAAATATTTATCATACTTGGTTAAAGGGATTTCTGCTCCTGGACCTCAGCACACAGCGTCGGCACATCAGGGCTGTATGACGTCACCATCTTTACACAGAATCGCAAGCTGTCATCTGTGAGGCGTGCGCGATGTTTGTTTTTAATAAAGTTCATGTTGGAGAACACCTGCTCACATAGATATGTGGATCCAAAGATCGACAGGACTCCAAGCACATACTTTTTAATGTTTACATAAATCTCGGGGATAGCATTCCATGTTTCGAACACAAGTTTGTCCGGTTTGGGGAGGTTTTCAATATCACTCCATTTGTGATTCTGAGCAAGAACGTCCTTCTGACCGGCAACATCTTCAAGGCCTGCTGTCAAGCGTCTAAACTTGGACACCCATATGTCTTTATCGGCTATGTCGGTCAGTTCCATCTCAAGATCAGGTTGACTCACACCTGCTAATGCAATCGTATTCAGTAGGGATGGATTAATGCTTAGGGGATTGACTGGGAAGGATAATGTGTTTTTTTCCTCTCTGAACACACAGAAGCGTTTCCCAAACGATGTTTGCATTGCGATGATTCCAGAATGTAAATACTCCGAATTTATCATGTCGTGAGCTTGTTTGAACTCTCTCAAATTGGGGAAGTGAGACAATGTGTCTTTCTGTAAATCTCTGGCAAGCACTGTCAACTTGCGCTCGAATGCAAAAACATCTTCCAACATGTGCAGGGCTGTGCGTCCTTTCCCCTGAAGAGCTGTGTTCAGCGTGTTCAGGTGCGCTGTCATGTCTACCATGAAGTGTAGCTTTTCCAGCCACTCTGGCTGTTCCAGCTCAGGAAAGGTGAGCCCTTTGCTGCCCAGGAAAGTTTTCACTTCTTCCGGACACGCGACAAAGCGTTTCAGCACCTCCCCTCTGGACAGCCACCGGACTTTGTTGTGAAGCAGGAGATCAGAATATGCGCTTTCAAGCTCGTCCAGTAACAAACGGAATTGACGGTGATTTAAACTTTTTGCCATTATTTTATTGACAATCTGAATGACAACATCCATTACTTCTGTGCATTCCGGAGGAAATGTTTGAGCGCACATTGCCTCTTGGTGCAAGATGCAGTGAAAAGTCAGCAGCTTTCTGTCCAGCGACTTCTGCAGTAAAGCCACAAAGCCCTTGTGCGCTCCTGTCATACTTGGTGCCCCATCAGTAGCTACTGACACCAGATGGGTGGTCTTTATTCCTTTGGCTCTTAAACAATTCAAGACAGCCTCACAGATGTCCTCCCCCCGTGTTTGGCCTTTTAGAGGTATCAACTCAATCATTTCTTCCTGTGGCCCGGCAGAGTTTACATACCGGCAGAACAGCGCTATTTGTTCAATATCACCTTTGTATTTATACTCGTCACAGGCAATCGAGTTGGCCACAGCTGAATTGATGTCTTTAATTTGCTGTCTTGTGATGTCTTCTGCCATTTTTATGGTTCTGTCTTTGACAGTCTTTGCAGAGAGGGGCATATCCCTGATTTACTGCACAATTTCACTCTTGTTTTTAAAGTCCATGAATAGATGTTCTGAAATCTTAATGAAAGATTCTTTTATATATTCACCATCTGTAAACTGCTTCCCGTGCCTGACTATTTCCTGAGCGGCAACAAAACTAGCATATGTAGTTGATTTTCCAGACTTCATCCACTTCTTGAAATGATTTTTGCTCAGATCAACCTTCCGCATCAGTTCCGAAACGGCTTTTTTTCTCTCATCTCCATCCGGATATTTTTGAGCAAAGGCTGCGTGTTTATTCTGGAAATGTCTTGCGACATTTGACTTTTTGTTGTTTGCTAGATTCTCATTGCATTTTAAGCATACCGGTAAACCAGTCTCGTCAGCAGTGAAAGCAAATGAATCTGCCCACGTATCATTAAACGTTCTGTTTTCTTCAGTCTCTTTTCTTTTTTTTAGAATTGTCCTTAATCGGCCTACCTTGGATCGAAAAATGAAAGAAATCGCGCACTGGCGGGTGTCAGGCTTTGGCAGTGGTGACGTATATTAATAGCGACAAAAAACACGTTTTATTTAGATTGTACAAGATCACCATAATCTTCAAATTTCGAATTACATTTCAAAAACTAACAAACTGACATAAAATACATTTTAATTAAATACTCATCATTTATTTTCCAAAGCCACAGGGAGCCGCAGCACAGAGATGAAAGAGCCGCATGCGGCTCAGGAGCCGCAGGTTGCCGACCTATGTCCTAGTCAAACAGGCCCGTGGCCCCGAATGAAACGGGGTTCATCTAGATTCAGCTCCAGCACCTTAGGGCATATTACAAACAGCAGTTGTCATGGTCCGGTCTGTTAAATCTGCCTTGCGGTTCACGGTTCGGTTCATCGATCATTAAACCCGGGTTTTCCTGTTTTCCCTTGTTCCACTGGGTGCCTAAATTGAAGTACCTGATTCTCGTTTTGGGCTGGCTTCGGGATTCAATTTCAGGCTGCTCGACTGTTTTCTCTCTCTTGCTGCCTCTCCTCTCCCTTCTGAACCCCTGACAGTTACTTCGGCAGTTTATCTCGACAGCTACTTCGGCAGTAAACTTCGTCTGTAATCTTCGTCTGTAACCTTGGCCTTCTACCTTGCCTGCAAACTCGCCTGGGTCGTTGCCTCTATCGCCATCATGTTCAGCCGCCGGAGTGAGACCGGAGCCTTGCCACACCAAGATAAGGAATTATCTATCATTGAGCTTGGAACTGTCGCTTTGCGTCCCTGTGTTTGGTGTCCGTATCAAAGAAGAGTCCCAGCCCTGGGTCCTGTTCCCAAGTGGAGGCCCCGGCTCTGTGTTCCTGTGCTCTAGTCCAAGGTTCTGTGTTTCTGTGATCTAGTCCAAGGCACTGTGTTCCTGTGCTCCAGGACTTGGTCAAAACCACGACCAAGAAACTCGTCCGGTCCAAGCCACGTCCTGGAGTCCGTCCGGTTCAAGTCAAGGATTCGTATTCCCAGTACTATCTCGTGTCTAGTCTGTTCCTAGCCCCGTATCCTCGCCTGCATCCGGGTTCCGAGCCCCAGTCAAGACCAATGTTCCGGGTCCCTGTCCTGTCTCCGGCTCGGAGTCCTAGTCCAGGCTCCTGTGTCCATATCCAGCGTAGTGTCCACCCGACTTCCTTTGCTTTCTGGATAAAACTAGTCCTGTTCCTAGTTCCTCAGTGTCTATGTCTTGAATTAGGGCCCGCTATCATCGCCCCCCTTGTAACAGCAGGTGTCGTTATCAGGGGCTCTGGCGGTATCTCCGCCTTCCACATCCAGCGATGAGCTTTACACTTAGACGATGGCTGACCCGCTTGTCCCTGTGTTACTTTAATGTGTTCTGTTCCTTTAACACTAGATCAGATTATCAGAATCATCAATCACCTTATTGGGCCTTATAGTCTAGTTACCAACATCCACCTGTAAAGCAGCGTTGCCCGGTATAATTGAACCTTCTGTGTTCAGTTTCTGTTGACGTCGCTGCGATCAATTCCCACCCAGTTTTCAGATTCAGTCCTGTCTATAAACATTTATTTCTCCGCTTCCCTAAATGTGTAAACAATGAGTTTTCCAAGCATTATCATTCATCTCGACAGCTTCATTTTCCACAGAAATTGCCTAACCTACAAGTTACCTACAAGACCTACAAGTATCTGGGAGTACAGTTAGATGAGAAGCTAGACTGGACTGCCAACACAGATGCCTTGTGCAGGAAGGCACAGAGTCGACTGTACTTCCTTAGAAGGTTGGCGTCATTCAATGTCTGCAGTGAGATGCTGAAGATGTTCTATAGGTCAGTTGTTGAGAGCGCCCTCTTCATTGTGGCGGCGTGTTGGGGTGGAAGCATTAGGAAGAAGGACGCCTCACGTCTTAATAAGCTGGTAAGGAGGGCGGGCTCTGTCGTGGGCAAAGTACTGGAGAGTTTAACATCGGTAGCTGAGCGAAGGGCGCTCTATCTATCTATCTATCTATCTATCTATCTATCTATCTAACCTGAGAAAACTTAATACTCTCGATTTCATTTCCGTTTAGCAGGATGATATGTGTCTTCGTGTGTAGATAGATAGATGATAGATAGATAGATACTTTATTCATTCCCATGGGGAAATTCAACATTTTTCCAATGTCCCATACACTTGTTGTAGCAAAAAACTCATTACATACAATACTTAACTCAGTAATAATATGATATGCATCTAAATCACGAACTCAAAAAAAGCATTAATAATAGCTTTAAAAAAAAGTTCTTAAGTCCTGGCAGTTGAATTGTAAAGCCTAATGGCATTGGGGAGTATTGACCTCTTCATCCTGTCTGAGGACCATTGCATCGACAGTAACCTGTCACTGAAACTGCTTCTCTGTCTCTGGATGGTGCTATGTAGAGGATGTTCAGGGTTTTCCATAATTGACCGTAGCCTACTCAGCGCCCTTCGCTCAGCTACCGATGTTAAACTCTCCAGTACTTTGCCCACGACAGAGCCCGCCCTCCTTACCAGCTTATTAAGACGTGAGGCGTCCTTCTTCTTAATGCTTCCACCCCAACACGCCGCCACAAAGAAGAGGGCGCTCTCAACAACTGACCTATAGAACATCTTCAGCATCTCACTGCAGACATTGAATGACGCCAACCTTCTAAGGAAGTACAGTCGACTCTGTGCCTTCCTGCACAAGGCATCTGTGTTGGCAGTCCAGTCTAGCTTCTCATCTAACTGTACTCCCAGATACTTGTAGGTCTTAACCTGCTCCACACATTCTCCATTAATAATCACTGGCTCCATATGAGGTCTAGATCTTCTAAAGTCCACCACCATCTCCTTGGTCTTGGTGATATTGAGACGCAGGTAGTTTGAGTTCCACCATATCACAAAGTCCTGTATCAGTTTCCTATACTCCTCCTCCTGTCCATTCCTGACACACCCCACTATGGCTGTGTCATCAGCGAACTTCTGCACATGGCATGACTCCGAGTTATATTGGAAGTCTGATGTGTACAGGGTGAACAGGACCGGAGAGAGTACGGTTCCCTGTGGCGCTCCTGTGCTGCTGACCACCGTGTCAGACCTACAGTCTCCCAACCGCACATACTGAGGTCTCTCTGTCAAGTAGTCCACTATCCAATCCACCATGTGAGAGTCTACTCCCATCTCCGTCAGTTTGTGCTTTAAGATCTTGGGCTGGATGGTGTATATAACTTTGCTAACAAACCAGGCATTCATTCCGTTCTGAAAAACAGCTCAAAAGTTGTCAGGGTGGCCGAGTGTTCTAAGGCCCCAGACTCAAGGAATGAAAGTCCTTCCGGCAAACGGGAGGGTTCTGGTCTCCATCTGGGGTCGTGGGTTCGAATCCCACTCCTGACAAAATTTCTGTTTAAACATCATCTCAATCGAGATGATGTTATTTCCGCAAACAAAACCTGGGTTGTTGAGGTGGATTCGAAAACCGGATGAAAATTAAGATTATGTTTTTGACACTGTTCATCGCATTACAACAGATCATCGTACACCGAATTCAGGGTGAATGATTTATTCAGAAATAATTCCCTGGTGAAGCATCTCGGCCCGAAACGTCGACTGTTTACGCTTTTCCACAGATGCTGTCCGGTCTGCTGAGCTCCTCCTGGCATACTCAGCTAATCAAGAGAGAATAGTTTCTAAATTAAAGTCATTGATTGCTGAAATAATTAATGGGTGGGCAGGTGAATGTACATTATCACCATTTGATCAAAAGTCTGATGGTTGATCGGTAGAAACAGCTCTTGAACCTGGTGGTGCGATTCCTGAGGTTCTTCTACCGTCTACCTAATGACAGCGGAAAAAGAGCATGGGAGCGTGCTGATGACGTCAAACGCTGGATGCTGTTGTCCAATGACAGCGTTTTATGTGGATGTACTGATTGTTTGGGAGTGCTTTACCCGTGATGGACCGCGTCGAATCCACTGACTTTTAAAGATTTTCCTTCAAAGGCATTGCTGTTTCCGTACCAGGTCGTGATGCAGACAGACAATATACTCTCCACTACACATCTGCAGAAGTTCATCAAGGGTTTTGATGTCATGCTGAATCCCCGCAGTCTCCTAAGAAAGTAGAGGAGATAGGAATACCACCAATTTAAAGTTACGTACGCACCACATCTCCGATCCTTCAAGGAAAACTGGCTCATGGAGCTCTGGTTTTCCCTCTGTGGAAGAACTCAATCAGTTACTTGGACTCGCCGACATTGAGTGACAGGGTTTTGTCACATCTTCGTTAAAACGATCCCCTCTTAGTTGAAATGTATGTAAACCCTGGAATGAAGATAACAACTGCGTGTTTTGCCTATATCCATGCCTAAAAATCTAAGAAACGTCTATCAGATCCCCCCACCCCCAACCTCCCATGCACCAGAGAAAAACAATCCAATTTGTCCAAACTCTCGATATCGCCGAAAACGTCTAATTTAGGAAACATTTTGGTGAGGCCCCTCTGCACACTCTCCAAATCCTCGTCATCCTTTCCATGACGGATGTCCTGAACTGTGTGCGTTACCAGTTCCAGTGCTGTGCTGCCGTACGCTATAATTTCGCTCATGCTCGGAAACCTGGGAAAATGCATCGCGTCCATTTTCATTTAAAATGCCGAGGATGTAGTGTGTGTTTGTATGTACAGTATACAGTATACAGTATGTACAGCGTCACGTGAGGCGCTGACCTGAGCGGCTGCCTTTTCCAGATGCTCCCGAGATTCGATAAATTGATCATTCTTTTAAGGTTGTTTTTTTCTTTTTAGTCATAGTGTTATGTTTAGTATTTATTTAATAGTGAGATGGAGAGAAAGGTGTACTCGAGAGACCAGCTACTTGCGCTGAGAAATACGCAAGTTAGTGTTACGCAACGGATCCAGATCCCAAACGAAATTAAACGGAGGTTCCGTGGCTCCAGGGCTGGAAAACTGCGAAGGGATAAGTGGACGGAGAGAAAGAAGCGTTATAAACCCGCTGTTCCTTCGGTCATTATGGGGAACGTGAACTCGCTGCCAAATAAAGTGGATGAACTAGCCTCACTAGTAAGGAATGTTAAAGCATACAAGGAATGCAGTTTAATGTGCTTTTCCGAAACATGGCTGACGGCTAACATCCCGGATGTAAATGTAGAATTACCTGGTTTTACTACGGTAAGATTTGACAGAGATGCCAAAAAGTGTGGGAAGAAGAAAGGAGGGGGACTCGCTCTCTACATTAACGTAAGATGGTGTAACCCCGGGCATGTGAGTACAAAGATCTCCGTTTGTGAAAAGGATATTGAGCTGATCGCCGTGAGTATGAGGCCATATTACCTGCCTCGAGAATTCGCCAGCGTCATTGCGGTGAATGTGTACGTCCCGCCGCGTGCCGACGCAACGGTAGCGTGTGACGTCATCAGCTCCGCGGTTGCTAAGTTACAAACACAACATCCTGAGGCACTGGTGTTAATTACAGGGGACTTCAACCATGTGACTTTGGACAAGACACTTCCTGCTTTCTCACAGTACGTGGATTGTTACACCAGGGGTAACAGGACTATTGACCTGCTGTATACAAACGTACAGGATGCATATAGTGCATCCCCGCTGCCTGCACTGGGGAAAGCTGATCACAACCTGGTTTTGTTACAGCCCAAATATAAATCTATTGTGATGAGGCATCCCACTACCACACGCTCATTTCGAAAGTGGACTCCTGAAGCTGAACAGGCCCTGAGAGATTGCTTCAGTGCTACTAACTGGGATGTACTGCAAGGGGGGCTCTGTGGGGGCGTTGAGGAGGTGACTGAATGCACAACGGACTATATTAATTTTTGTGTGGATGCCGTTGTTCCTGTTAGAACTGTTCGCTGCTATCCCAATAATAAGCCCTGGATCACTAGTCACATCAAAGGCCTCCTAAACCAGAAGAAGAGGGCCTTTAAAGATGGTGATCGGTTGGAGCTTAAAAGAGTTCAGAAGGAACTCAGAGTACAGATAAGGGGGGCAAAGGAGCAGTACAGGAGGAAGCTAGAACAAAAGCTGCAGAAAAAAAGCATGAAGGAGGTGTGGGATGGGATGAAGATCATCACTGGATGTGGTGCAAAGCGGGGGGCAAACATAAGTGGAGATGTGGAGAAAGCGAACCAGCTGAACAACTTCTTCAATAGGTTCGACAGGACAATCTCACCCTCAACGCAGAACTCCACACCAGGCTTACTTCCCTCAAAGGAAAATAGCCACTCACAGGAGACCTGGCCCACGCCCAGGATTACGGCTGCACAGGTGGAAGGTCAACTGAGGAAGATCTGTACAAGCAAGGCGGCTGGACCGGATGGAGTTTCCCCACGAGTACTGAGGGCCTGTGCGACTGAACTGGGAGAACCACTACAGTGCATCTTCAACATGAGTCTAGATCGGAGAAGAGTACCCAGACAGTGGAAAACATCCTGTATTGTCCCGGTACCGAAGAAACCACAACCAAAGGAGTTGAATGACTTCAGACCTGTTGCCTTGACGTCGCACGTGATGAAGACCATGGAGCGGCTGATAATACAGAATCTGAGGCCACAAACCAGGCATGCCCGGGATCCGCTTCAGTTTGCATATAAGGAGAAGGTGGGAGTGGAGGATGCTATCACGTATTTGTTGCACAAATCTCTCTCTCACCTAGATGGGGTCAGTTGTGCTATGAGGATTACATTCCTTGACTTCTCTAGTGCCTTTAACACCATCCAGCCCAAGATCTTAAAGCACAAACTAACGGAGATGGGAGTAGACTCTCACATAGAGGATTGGATAGTGGACTACTTGACAGAGAGACCTCAGTATGTGCGGTTGGGAGACTGTAGGTCTGACACGGTGGTCAGTAGCACGGGAGCGCCACAGGGAACCGTACTCTCTCCGGTCCTGTTCACCCTGTACACATCAGACTTCCAATATAACTCGGAGTCCTGCCATGTGCAGAAGTTCGCTGATGACACGGCCATAGTGGGGTGTGTCAGGAATGGACAGGAGGAGGAGTATAGGAAACTGATACAGGACTTTGTGATATGGTGCAACTCAAACTACCTGCGTCTCAATATCACCAAGACCAAGGAGATGGTGGTGGACTTTAGGAGATCTAGGCCTCATATGGAGCCAGTGATCATTAATGGAGAATGTCTGGAGCAGGTTAAGACCTACAAGTATCTGGGAGTACAGTTAGACGAAAAGCTAGACTGGTCTGCCAACACAGATGCCTTGTGCAGGAAGGCACAGAGTCGACTGTACTTCCTTAGAAGGTTGGCGTCATTCAATGTCTGCAGTGAGATGCTGAAGATGTTCTATAGGTCATTTGTTGAGAGCGCCCTGTTCTTTGTGGTGGCGTGTTGGGGAGGAAGCATTAAGTAGAAGGACGCCTCACGTCTTAATAAGCTGGTTAAGAAGGCGGGCTCTGTAGTGGGCAAAGTACTGGAGAGTTTAACATCGGTAGCTGAGCGAAGGGCGCTGAGTAGGCTACGGTCAATTATGGAAAACCCTGAACATCCTCTACATAGCACCATCCAGAGACAGAGAAGCAGTTTCAGCGACAGGTTACTATCGATGCAATGCTCCTCAGACAGGATGAAGAGGTCAATACTCCCCAATGCCATTAGGCTTTACAATTCAACTGCCAGGAATTAAGAACTTTTTATTATGCTTTTTGAGTAGTGATTTAGATGCATATCATATTATTACTGAGTGAAGTATGTATGTAATTAGTTTTTTTGCTACAACAAGTGTATGGGACATTGGAAAAAATGTTGAATTTCCCCATGGGGATGAATAAAGTATCTATCTATCTATCTATCTATCTATCTACCCTCTCACCAAAGCAGTCATTCAGACTATTCTGAAATATAGCTGTTTATCTGGCATGTGGAGAGAATTCTGCAGGGGCTGTCAGGGTGGCCGAGTGGTCTAAGGCGCCAGACTTAAGGCGAGAAAGTCGCTTCCGAGTAAACGCGAGTGTTCTGGTCTCCAGCTGGAGGCATGGGTTCGAATCCCACTCCTGATAAATACACGTGCTGTTTTTATAATTCAATCACTGTAATTTTACTGCAGCGATCAAAGCGTAGTCTGTCTGGAAGTATGAGAAAGACGCAATTAAGATAAAGATTTTCTTTTAGTCACAGCAGAGAGCAGATCAACGGGTCACATTACATAGGATTCAGGCTGAGCAGTTTGATGAGAAAGAGGCCTCGGTGAAGAGTGCCTTTCGCACTTTCTCAGCCGTGGCTGTTGGTTGGACAGAATGACATCCAGGCAATTCAGACACGTTTTCGGTCACGATATTGAAATAGCATTTTACATCGTCGTTCTTAAGCACTAATGTGTCGCAGAGCTCAGTACCGCACATTTAACACCATTCTGGATTTGGGAATATCGGATTGATCATTCCGGAATGCATTATATTCAATATCTATGGTTTAACAGGCCACCATGCCTTCTTTTGCAATTCTGATGTTTTAACGTGTACAATAAGGAAAATAGTCTTCGGCCCAACTAGTTCAAAGTTCAAACCAGAAAGTAAATGTTGCATCACAGCGTATATATGCATATATCACCACGTAAAATGAGATTCACCTTTCCCGCGGGTGTCCAAGAAACAAAATAAAATCATGAAGGACCGCAATAACAGGGCGTTTAAAAAAAACCAATGTGTGTAACACAACATACATTGCAACGTCAAACAAGATAATAGTGATCATAACAATATTAATTATTGTCTTCTGTAATAATCCAGGCCGACTACCAAGTCCACTATCGTTTTTAGAGATTTAAATCCTCTGTCAGAAACAACTAAACGAATTATACGTTGACACAGGATTGAACATGGTCGATCCGAAATTATTCACACCTTTATCAGTGAAGCTGAAATCTTCTCCCCAGTTGCAACAGAGAACACTGCTCACTTCCCTGATCTAGGAGACTGTGTGTTCTATTTGCCACTGCTTTGCCCGTTTTACAAGTATTTCTAAGGTTTTTCGTAGCCTCTCTACTTCTTCCAGTTGTCCCGTCAAGTCATCGCCAGCCTGGATTAAAACATCTTTGCCCGCAGTTTGGTCAACCTGCCATTCCATGATCGTAATTTTCCCTACCATTTACGGTAATTAAAAGCCTTAAACAACAAATCATCTGGGCTATTGCTCAGACTCTTCTTTGTCCTCGCCCGTCCCGTTGTGGCTTGTCCTGTTTATCTTGAATGTGAATTTCATTCTGAACTTCCTGTGGAACAGTGACCCCGAGCAAGATCCGGAGTATGTAGCCAATCGCTAGTATTAAGATTGGGAGTGGTGGGAGAGCGGTGTGTGAGACTCTCAGAAGGGAAGCGCAAAGTGACAGGATGAGTGGTAGAGACATTGTCCTGTCCAAACAAATTCCCTCATTACAGTCCTGACAGAGAACGTACGCAACTCCACCGTCAGATATGTTTGTTATAAAGAACGATATCCCGATTTGTTTTTTTTTGTGTTGTCCCAAACGAGAGTCTCCCGGCCTAACCCCCTTCTCATTCAATATCTCAGTCTCCACACATAAACATTGCTAATTGTATCCCAGCAACAGGTTCCCCATGTACTCCAAGATTCAAAATCCGTCCTCAGCGATTAGAAGTTCGCAAATATTTTAGCAAATTAAACAAAAGCAAAGGCATATTCATGTCCTTATTTTGACGGAATTACCTCTTTGTCTTTTTTCCCTCGTTTCTTTCGCCTCATTCTGAATCTTCTCTTTCCCATTGGTCAATTGTGGCTCTGTGCCGTTATCCCAGTGCGGAAAGTGTGGTCCCTGAACTTCATCCTGCAAATCATCGGCAGCACCTTCCTGCAGAGCGGCCTGTCGACATTCCTCGTTGTCACTTAATTCTACCTGTCACACTTGGGATCAGTTTACTATTTACCCGCCATAGAATGATCCAGGAGTAGTGTGTTCTTTGAGTGGTGTGTAAAACGGGTGAGGGCGTTCGTGATTATAATGTGAAGGAGCTGTACTGATGGAGTGGGCTCACTCGGTTTTGTGTGGGAGTTTTCAGCTCAGTAGAATGGACTATCGGGGAGAGGTGCGGTTATCAGGAGCTCCTGGAGAAAGTGTTTTTTTTCAATGAGAGAGCTCAGTGGGTGGAAATAGTGAGTGGTGGAAGCTGTGGAGAGACCTGCTTCAATGGGCGCCACTAGTGCGGAGGGCGCTAAGTAATTGGAAGTGGCTAATGCAGGAGTGTTGGTTTCTGTCGGGGCCAATCTGTTGCCGAAGGTGGGGTCAGTCTATATCTTCATTGGGAACCACGCACAGCTCGTTGGACAGTGTGGTGCAGGAGGCGTGTTGTATTATTGGGAGTCATAAGATAAAACTGTATAATCATCAACATTGAATTTCATTTGTTAAACTTCCTGTTTGTCACAGTTATCCTTCCTGTTTATCACGGCTATGTCGCTTTTCATGAATGTTTATGGAACATTACTCTTGCTACTGACCTCTATGGAAGCCCAATGGAAATGTTCCATCAGTGCAGAGAATATGCAACATTTCAGAGTTTGGCTTTGTTTCTGTACAGAAGCAGTTTCTATCACACGACATTATTTAATCTTGAGAGCAACCCTATTATACCAACAGCATTTCGATGTCAGTAAGTGTCCCATTTAAGTTGCATACTCAGCTTCTCATTTATTCTCCTCTCTGCATTTTTGTTCTCTGTGTAGAATCTGTTTTGATTTTTATTTAGCTTAGACCATAAGACATAAGAGGAGAATTAGGCCATCTGTCCCATCGGGTCTACTCCTCCAAATAATCATGGCTGATCCACAGAAAGGGAATATAAACCAGTCTGGAATGATTAATCCGATATTCCCAAATCCAGAATGGTGTACAACGCACGTTACGGAGCTCTGCGTCAGATGTACGCTTAAGAACGACGATGGTTAAAATGCCATTTCAATATAGAGACCAATAACGTGTCTGAATGGCCCCGATGTCATTCTGTCCAACCAGCAGCTACGTTTGAGAAGGTAACACAGACACTCTTCACCGAGGTCTCTTTATTATCAAACGAGGCCCCAATCCGAAGTCATGTGACCGTTTGTACTGCTCTCTGATGTGACGAAAACAAAATCTTTATCTTTCTTGCGTCTTTTCCATCCTCCCAAAAACACCATGCATTGATCGCAGCCATAACATTACAGTGATTGAATTATGCATGTGTAAAGCACAGTTGTCAGGAGTGGGATTCGAACCCTCGCCTCCAGGTGGAGACCAGAACACTCAGGTTTACAGCGAAGCGATACTCTCGCCTTCAGTCTGGCGCCTTAAACCACTCGGCCACCCTGACAGCCCTGCAGTACTCTCTTCACAGCGAACTTAAAAAGCTGCATTTCAGAACAGTCCGAATGACTGCTCTGGTGAGAATAGACGTATTGCATTTTCTCAGGTTGCCAAGCATGTGCGAAATGCAGCACAGCACTGGAACATGTAGTGCATACTTCAAGCCATCCGTCATAGAAAGGTTGACGAGGCTTTCGAGAGTGCAGATAGGCTTTACCAACATGCTGTCTGAATTAGACGATTTGGGAGATAAAGAGAGTTTGGACAAACTTGTATGTTTTTCTGGAGTAGCGGAGTGTGAGCGGGAATCTGATAGATGTTTCTTAGATTTTGAGAGGCATAGATAAAGGTAGAGCACTCAGAGATGATCTCCATCCCAGAGTTGACATGGCTTATTCGATCGGGCATACATTTCAACTAAGACGGGATAATTTTAAAGAAGATGTGACAACACTCCGTCACCCAATGTCGGCAAGACCAAGGAAGTGATTGTGGTCTTCAGGAGAGGGAAAAATGGTGGTCCATGAGACAGTTCTTATTGAAGGATCGGAGGTGGAGAGCGTAAGTAACTTTAAATTGGTGGGTATTACAATTTCCACTACTTTCATAGGAGACTGCGGAGATTCGGCATGACATTAAAAATCTAGGCGAACATCTTTAAATGTGTAGTGGAGAGTATATTGTCTGTCTGCATCACGAGCTGGTATGGAAACAACAAGGCCTTTGAAGAAAACTCTTAATAACAAGTTAGTGTATTCATCGGCCCTATCCATCATGGGTAAAGTTCTGCCAAGCATTAAGCTAATCTACATAAACCGCTATCATCGGAAAGCAGCATTCATCATCAGAGGCCCTCACCAACCCCTCCCTGCTCTATTGCCGCTGCTGCCATCAGGTTGAAGGTAGGAGTTAGAAGAGACTCAGGACTCACTCGCGCCACCACGTTCAAGGACAGTCACGACTCATCAACCATCAGGCTTTTGATCAAAAGCTGATAACGTACAATCACGTGCCTATCCATTGAGTAATCCGACATCCAGTGTTCATTTTGAACACTTTTATATATTGCTTAGCTGAGTTGTCTGCAGGAACTCAAAACGCCAGGCAACAGCTGTGCAGAAGAGTAAACAGTCGACTTTCGGTCCGAGATGCTCCAGAAATCTGGCGCCCAGAATCCGATGTACGATGATCTGCTGTGCTGCGATGTGTCGTGACGAATGCACAATCTTTCTACCGTTTTTCTAATCCACTCATACAACCACGTCTTCGCAGTAACAAAATCACCTCGGTTCAATGTTTAAAGACAAATGATGTCAGGAGTGGGATTCGAACCCACGCCCCCAGATGGAGACCAGAACACTCGCGTTTGTAGGAAGGACTTTCATTCCCTGAGTCTGGCGCCTTAGACCGCTCGGCCACCCTGACAACTTTGTGTCACCCACTTCATATCCAAAACAAATGGTTGTGTTTGAGAACAGATTGAATGCCTGATTTGAGAACAGAGTTATATACAGACAAACACACAGAGACATCCTAGGAATCGGAAAAGAAAACGAGCTTGTAAACAGTTTTCTCAGGTTAGGCAGCACCTGTGGAAAGAGAAGCAGTATTAAGATTGCAGATCGAAACTCGTTAGGCGCGTCAGAGCAGACATTTGGTAAGGAGGTTGTAATGGTGATGAGAACGCTTGGATGACTCGCTGTCTTCACAGGTAGGGAAGTGAGGAAATAGACGATTATACATAGGACAGAATCTTGCACCATTAGGTGCGAGCCGGTCATGACAAATTCGACCAAACTTGAACATAGGAGGTTCAATTGTAACGGGGAGCGCAGCTTTACAGATGGATGCTGGTAAGTAGAATGTAAAGTCCAATTCATGATTATGGAAGAAAGAGAAACTGTGACAAGATTCACAAGAATAGAAGAGATCTTGCAGAAGACCATTCAGTCAACTCTGTCTGTTTCATTGTTCCATGAGGGCTGATTAAATACTCCTGTAAACCACATTCTCCTACCTTTTCAGGCACGGGGAACCTTGGATTTCAAGGGATATTGGAGATCTGGTTAACAAAAAGAGAGAAGTGTATAGCAGGTACAGGCAACAAGAACAACTGAGGTACCTGAAGAGTATAGAATTCGTAAGAAAATACTAAATAAGGAAATCAGGAAGTCAAAAGGTAGAAATGAGGTTGCTTTGGCGGATAATACGAAGGTAAACGCGAAGGGTTTCTACAAATATATTAAGAGTAATTGGACAGTAAGGGACAAAATTGTTCCCCTAGATTACAGGGGTGTCAAACTCATTTTAGGTCACGGGCCGGATTGAGCAAAATGCAGCTTCATGCGGGCCGGATCAGTCGGACGCGTGCGAACGCAGCTTTCGTTGCCTCCGTTTTCTCAGCCTGCTCTCATGTGTCTCAGTCTCTGCTATAACTACAAAGTGTTTCACTTTACAAATTCCGTTTCTTATGAAGAAGACGCCGAGCAAGACTGCCGAATAAACACTAAAAACCCTGAAAACCTGGTACCTGAATAAACTCAGCATTAGACATATCATACGCCATAGGCGCTTCGATTACTGGGGCCAGCTTTAATAGTAATTAGATATTATCTCGCGGGCCAAAGATAATTCCACCGCGGGCCGGATTTGGCCCGCGGGCCTTGAGTTTGACATATATGCCCGAGAAGATCAAAAGTTCTGGTCTGTGTGTGGAGCCTCACGAGATGGGGGGGGGGGGATCTTAAACAGTTTTCGGCATCAGTATTTACGAAGGAAACTGGCTTAGCGTATACGGAAGGTAGGGAAAAAAGCAGTAGTGTCATGGAACATATAGAGATTAAAGAGGAGGAGGTGTTTGCTGCCTTACAACGAATAAAGGTGGTTAAATCCCCGGTCCCTTACTTTCATCCCGTATCACGTGGACAGATCAATCAAGTATCTGTCAACCGCTGACTGAAGTATATATAAATACTCGGCATCTACAGCTGCCTGTCGCAGAATCTTCCACAGATTCCCCTTCTCTGACAAAATCACTTCTTCCCAATCTCCGTTCTTAAAAGAAGCCCCTCTATTCTCAGGCTGTGTCCTCTGCTCATTGACTCTCCCACCATAAGAAACATCTTCTTCACATCGACTCCGTGATGGTGTTTCATAATCCGAAAGGGTTCAGTAACATCATCCCTCACTTTTCTGAATTCAGTGCATACAGGACCAGAGCCATCACCGCTCTTCGTATGGCAAACCTTTCATAACTGGGGTAATTTTCATGAACCTCCTTTGAATCCTCTCCAGTTTCAGCACGTATTTTTGATGATACGGGGTCAAAACCACTCACAATAATCCACCCGAAGCCTCACAATTGTTGTAGAAACACCTAACATCAGTTCATTTTCTTATACTCTAGAGCTATTGAAATTAATGCTAACATCCCTGTCCCTTCACAGACTCAGGCTGTAAGTTAGCCTTCACGCAATCTTGCAGGAAAAAACTCCAAATTTCTTTGCGCCTCAGATTTTAGTATTTTCTTTACATTTAGAAAATAGTTTCATAGAATAAAGAGCATGACCACTCAGTTCCCTGCACAGTATTTATTACATCTGCCAATTTTTTGCCCATTTTCATAATCTGTCTACGTCTATTTCATTCCCCTCCACCTATCTTCCTATAGTCTGATATCGTTGCAACCAAACCATCAATCCCATCATCAAAGCCATTATCATATACCGTAAAAAGATCATTTTAATGACTCCACAATTTCTCCAACTACATCTTTCAGACCTTCACAATTTGAGGGTGCATTTGATCATGTTATGATTACTTGCCTCTTTGGGTTATTTGACCTTTAGCTATCCAACCAATTCAGGATCAATGCAGAATAGCTGATCCCACAGTGGGGTGAAACACGGTCTTCTCTAAAATACTACTTGTAGACAGTCTGGAAATGCCCCCTCCTCTAATCCTCAAGCAACTTCAATTTTCTCAGTCAATATTCATCTTGAAATTCTCCACGACTAATGTAACATTATCCTTTTGCCATGCAATTTCTATCTCTCATTGTAGTCTGTAGACGACATTCTTTATTTTGATTCGTGATCGCTATAAAAGTATTATCTGAGTATTTTTAGGCTTACAGTTAATTAACTCTAGCCAAAATGATTCAGTCCTAATGTTACCCATTTCTAATGATTTTATTTGATTTCTACCAACAGAGCAACGCCCCCCACTTTGCCATCCTGCCTGTCCTTTCAGTACAATGTGTATGATTGGTTTACTTTTATTGGTATCAGTGTGATACTCCCTAATTCCAAATACTACCCTTGCGGATAAACTCATGGAGATGTTCCACATTACCACGGCTGAAGTTGGTTAATATTAAATGAGGATTCTTTAGTAAAAGATATTTAGCTCCATTGGACCATGATGCTGCGACATAACAGATTTTGCCTCCCTCATCTTATTGGGGCATTATACAAATAGCATTATAAAAGGCGCAGCGGGAGACCCAGCAGCATTCAGAAGCTTCAGAATGTCCAGACTATCTGCCTTAGCAATAAAATAGTGATACACAGCTTTGTCCGACACAGACAGACCTCTCACGTTAGGACCTAAATAGAAAAATGCATCTGCCTGCATTTTAAGGCAATCATGAAGCACTGGTTGAAGCTGAAGATAGAGGTGAATTCCGGATTTTGATGCACATTGTAATGGGGATAACTAAACTGAACCTACACCAAACCGACCAGTTCTGCAACATGTGCTTAGAGACTGTTATTGCGAAATAAATCGGCACAGGAAGTGGGAGAATTTCGAGACGTCTCTGATATTTCACTAATAGGAAATGACCTGTTAATAAATTAATATTTTAATAGTGATACAGCAATTCTGAATTTCACAGTATTTTTCAAAAAAAAACATCCCGAAACAACGAAGGGCAATGTCAACTACAGGAACTCAATCAAAATATGATGTTATTCCACCAATAGCGACGTTTTCTAAATAGTAATTTTGAATGGTATTTAATATTTCGACAAACATGACAGTTTATTATCACAAGTTGTTTTTATTTTGAGTTAATTCGGGGTAGCCAGCGTTAAGAAAAGATCTGTGAGTACTATTTCCGTGACTAATGTTTTTCTATGCGTGCTTAGTTTAAGATAACGGCAGTCAATGTCTTACTGGGAAAAGGAGAGACGTCTCGATACCCAAAGGTATCACACTCTTTTCACGATAGCCTTATGACGCAAGCAGCATGACACGGATTGACGGGAATGAATGTGAAATATTGAGAAGGTGGGATTGAGCTTTGTGCAAAGAAGTTAGCGTCTCATATAAACACACGAGCATTTTTTTTTTAAACTTGTTACCCAAAATAGATTTAGAAAAAAAGGAGAATGATGATATATCTATTTAGACCAACAGGGATATCACAGAGAAGGTCGCCAGTCGGTATTTGAATTTACAGTTGAATATCCAAGAACAGATGGAGAAGACTTGAGAAACTAATGTAGTGTGTACTGAGCCACAATAAATTCCGAAGTACAATAAAGACATAAGACATAGAATTTGTTCGTTCGGTCTATCGAGTTCACTCTGTCATTCCATCATGACTGATTTGTTATCTCCATCATCCACTTTCTCCTCTCATAGAACATAGAAACCTACAGCCCAATACGAGCCTTTCGGTCCACGTTGTTGTGCCGGCCATGCAACCTACAGTTGAATGTACCTAGAGTTACCCTTACCTCATAGCCCTCTACTTTTAGAAGTTCCATGTACTTATCTAAGAGTCTGTTAAATACCCTCTTGTTAAAGTACCATACTCTTAATATCCCCATCAACCACATTCTACTGTCGCAGAACATAGAAATTTGCAGCACAGTACAGCTATTTGGTCTTCTTAACAACACTGTTAACCTACGCAGCAGCTTTGTGTATCCAAGGGTCACGGGCCCCAATATCTCTCTTATCTTCTACAGTTCCAACAGTAATACCTTTAATACTTATTCCTTCTTCAGCTTTGACCTACCAAAATGAACCACTTCAGACATACCTTGTTAAAACTCCATCTACCACTCTCAGCCCAGTTTTGTGTCGAATCCATGTCCCTCTGTGAACTTTATCAATCTTCGAGACTACATACAACACGCCAAACCTTTGTGTCATCAGCAATCATCCTTCTACTACTTCATCCAGGTTATTTATAAGAATCACAAATATGAGGGATCCCAGAACAGTCCCTGCGGTATACCACTGGTCACCGATTTCCTTGCCAACTACGAACCACCTAGCAAGCACCTGTAGACAAGACCTATCTTCTGTAGACAAGCTAATAGTGGATCCAATAAGCAAGGTTTCCTTGGATCTCATTCATCTTCACTTTCTAAATGTGGCTTTTAGTAAAAAGAGTAAAGAGAGCTGGGAACAAAGATGCTGATCCAGAACAGCAACGTTATGAATTAGTTAAATTTATAATTAAGTTTGCAGACTAGAGCAGATGCAAGCTTATTTCCGACTTTGGAATATTATTTGATCCTATCATCTGAGCGGTACAGACTTCTAAATAAATTCAAAACTAAGTTAGCGGGGAAGAGAAGAACAACTTTCAGCTGCTCCCGGAACCTTGTCTGTGTCACGCCGTAGATAAATGTATTTGTGCAGCTGCTGAAATTCTGAATCACAGAACCCCAAAACTGAGCATAATAAAGCCGAATAGACGTTTCCAAATCAGTGTGGAGGCATCGCATGAGAATGAAGACCAGAGTGGTTGTCGCCCAACAGAGAAGGAAACTCACCGACAGGCTGAAAAGCAGAACGATGGATTGTCTCCGGCTCTCCATCTCCGGATCTCGCTGTTTCCCGCAATTTTTTCGCCCTTTCAGTCCCCTGCGAACTGTGCTCGACGCCAGAATCTGTCTGACAGTCAGAGCATTGAGGGTCAAAATGAGGAAGAAAGGAAGTACCGGATTCAACAGACGGTCCACCCAATAAAACACTTCAAACGATAGCGAAATAGGAAGTACAGGTTTAACGAGACAGACCCAATTGCCCCTCCTGAAAGACGTTGCCATTTCCATATACAGGAAATAAAATGGGATGTTTTTTAAACATAAGCCAATAGATACCACAAGAATGATAAAATCCGCAATTTTAGGGATGCAGTATATTGTTTTAAATTTAGCTGAACAAATTGCCACAAAGCGATCGAAAGTGAAAACGACAGTAAACCACACGGAACAATCAACGGCCACGTGACACAGGACATAGTGGACAAGGCAGAACGGAGCGTTGTCCAGGACAGTATAAGGTCGGTATTCTTGACCCATCCGGTAGATCAGGACTTCGATAATCACCACCATTAGATCCGCCGCGGCCATTGCCACCAGGTAACGCGTGACACATCTGGAGAGACCGCACTTTCCTCGGCAGAGAATGATGATTGCCACAAAGTTAACTGCATTGAAACAAGAAAAATCAAACAAACAAGTTAAAAAAAAATAAAATCAATCGCCTTCTCTGTAGAAGTGCAATCTTCTCCGCTTGGAATAAAATCCATGGTCATTTCTAGTGGACTCTGTCACTGGGAGTAAGAATATACCTGCGTTTATGTGTTTATGTGTTTTTATGAACACCTGACCACTGCATGAAGCTCTTTACAGTCGTAAATGCTCACAGCATCTCTTTACGATCACGAATGCAGCAGCTATGAGTAGAGTCCAAAAATGATCGAGCACAGAAACGGGTCCTTCGTTCCAATATCTTCATGCTGATCTACATGGCCGTCTGAGCTGGTCCCGATTGTCCGCGTTTGGATCAGCTCTCTCGATATCTTTCGCATTGATTACTCTGCTCAGGCGTCTTTAACAATTGTTAACGACCCTGCATCACCAACTTCCTTTGCTGGGCTGGGCCATATACAGACCACATTCTGTGTAACAAAATGTCTCTCGGAATCCAACTATATCTTTGCCCTCTGAACTTAAACCTATCACATAGTTCGTGTTCCACAACCTTATGGCGAAAAAAATGACTACTCATTGTATCTATACATACTCAGTTTTTAACACACTTCTTTATAGTCATCCTCCTATCACTTACCCTGATCAATAACACTCTACTCGGCCGAACCGCCCACTCTAACTCAGATACTCGAGTCCTTGCAGCATCTTTGTAAAGACTGTCTGCACTGCATTCAGCGTACTCCTGTCTTCACTAAACCGGGCAACCAAAACTGAGCGCAACACTCACAGTATGGCATCTGCAAAGACGGAGGGAGTGTGATTAATGTGTGGACGGACATTTCTACAACGGTGGCATCAACAAGCGAAATGCCAGAGAATCCTTGAAAAGAAAATCAGGATGACTTTCTCATCAATCCGAGGTCCGGCCATCGCGCTTCTTTCTCATTTGCTAGCAACGTTAGATTCTCAAGCCACAAGCAACACCCCTCTTTTGTTTTTCAAAGATCCGCGGACCAACCATTGTTCTGAGCAGGGAATTTTTGCACGGTCTTAAAATTGCATGGGGTTTCTTCTTGTAATATGCACAGGAAACGCAAACAACTCACAACGACAATGCCAGACTGTTACTGTGCCTGTTACAACGACTGTCAAAACTAAAATGTTCTGGCTAGACGGCGTCAGCGTTCAGCAGTCGGGAGTTTATTGGAACTGTCCTTCCTTTCTGGTTATTTTTGCTACTTGTGTCATGACGTGAAACGATGACAATGTAAATACTTTGAAACTCAAAATGTTTTAAAGTAAAGGTTGTGGTATATTTATTGTTCAGAAAAAAAAGGATTATAGTCATTACCACATATTAATCTCGGGGTATTTCACAATAACATTATCAGGAACATCACAACTATATGACCATAATTTCAAAATGATATTAACATTATATAAATATAAATTTCAGCTGTGTGGAAAGAACTGCTTTGTGAACAGTGCTGACACTAGGGAGCTTGATAATAATTTGGTGCTGGGAGGACATTTGGGAACTGCCAAAGAATGGAATTTACAATATGGCTTAATTCAAGAAAGGTGGCAGAAATGGAAGGGGAGAAGCTGTGTTTATTTTAGCAGCGAATCGGAAGAAAATTTTCTGGTGTAAAATGGAAATTTTGTCATTGGGCTCTCCACCATTGGAGGCTGCATGCATACCAGTTTGCGGAATAACCACAATCACTGTGAAACAGCTGTAGAAAAGCGTCATTTATCGCAGGATGTGAAACGGATTCCTGCATCATCTGAACTCCTATCAATCAACGATTCCCTTTCACATCCGCTAAACAAACTCGGATTCAGTGACGAAACACGCGAAAGTACCAGGTATTGCAAAGCCTCAATTATTTTATCAATGTATTTCCGAGATAGAGCACAATCAGCAATTCCCGGATATTACGTGGTGTAGAACAAATGATCTTGTGAATCTTTACCTTTATCCCCTAATCGCGTGAATCAGAGGGATATAATAATATCAGAATTGCCGGCGATGCTCACATCCCATGAATCGGGAGAAGAAAGGGAAAAAAACATGTTCACAAGTTCAAATAGAAGCTATTGCCGTGAGCTAAAATATCTTAATCGATTGCTCATGTGAGAAAATTCCGAATGAATGAGGTCCGCTAATCACAGGAGGTTTTGATAGACATGGATTGTGTGTGTTGTTTCTGCTCAGTTCGATGTCTTACGCCTCGAATGAAAAGACTACAAGCAGTTCTGGTGACGTCTGCTTGACCAAGGTTAAAATATTAACTGGTAGTAATACAGGAGATTGAGAGGAAAGAGACAGCATCTTAAGGCCCGACGCAAACACGAATTGAAGGTCTGAAAGCGCGTGCTGACATATCGGGTTATCAGTAAACAGCTCAGGTTCCGCTGATTGTTTCAAGGACTCAGATAATTTGCGACCAACCCCGTTTGAAAGACACCAGCGTACACAACAATTCTAACGTGGAAATGTGTGGAAACTTCCGCGATCAAACGTTGAGAGTTCACAGTGCCTGGATGTTTCCGCCCTTATCGTAGGTGAAGCACAGAATACTATTCTTTTATACAATAATAAGTTACCGATAACGAAAACAACTCATAGAGTGACTGGTGTTAATTACTGCTAATTAGTAATTGATTTTCTGCATTGTCGAAGTGGAACCCCAGTGGGGAAATAACACGCATCAGTTCATAAAAATGAAGGCAGCACCGGTCATGAAGCCTCAAGAGACGGCCGATGCTGCGAAGGAACACCAATTACGATGTTGTCAAAGTAGGCCGTGTGATGATAGGAACTTATCTCAGCATTGCTGGTGGCGGCAGCAGTCTGTAATCCTGCAATGTGTCCACCTCATCAGCGCTGATCCCACTCTAACATTGCGAGTGGAGTCGGTGCTCCATCGCAAACTGTAGTAACATTAATTAAACAATAAAACCAACAGTGACTCTTGTTTCTCTGTGAAGATGCACCTTTAATAAGATCCGCAGTTTCTTTGTTCCAGTGATTTGTTTCTAGGTTTGATACATTAACATTCACGTTATTGGTGCAAACACTAAATGTTGGCACTTTTACCGGAGTCAGCCATCAACAAAGATATTGGCAAGTGTGCGGCGCCAGGTACAATGCAGTGACCCCTGCATTACAGACGCGATCCTCTCCCGTTGCTGACAGAATGAATGAGGTCCACTCATGGCACGAGATGAAAAGGTAATGCTGTTGCGAGCATGGAATATGATACCGAGTCAATAGATGATGTTGAAAACTGGACCAGAAAATACTTGATAAAGGGAAGGTGATGAATCGCTATTAAGTTTCTAACCAGACGTATACGGTGCAGTGGGACATCAAAGAACTTGGAACAGAATGAGAATCAGAATAAGGTTTAATTTCACCGGCAGATACTGTGAGATCTGTTGCAAAAATAGATATTTCAAGATGTGGAAGCCTTGATGAACCCAATATCCAATCATATCTCGGATAGGGGAGGGGACAAAGCTGTTCTTGAATCGCTGAGTGGGTGCTTTCACACTTCTGTACTTCCTTCCTGATGGAAGCAATGATCTGGTTGTGGGGGAGAGATTTGCATCTCTCTGCACCTTATTTCGATACTGTGCCGTAGCAACCTCCCCACCCCATACCAGACGGTGATGCATCCACTTAGAATGCTCTCCATGCCACATCTGTCGAAACGTTCAAGTGCTTCCATGACATACCAAATCTCCTCAAACTCCTCATGAAAAATAGCCGCTGCCGTGCACTCTTTCTAGATGCATCAGTAAGAGGGGTCCAGCTTCGGTCCTCAGCGATATTAACATCTAGGAACTTGCAGTTATGAAATCTCCCCACTTCTGAACTCCCTATGAAGACCGGTGTGTGCACCGTACAATTTATAGAATTTAGAAAACATAGAATTTGAGCCATTGCTGAAGGAGGCTGTTCGCGTTTAGACAGAGAAGAATGCAGAAGTGAGGAGAAGTGGAGCGATGGGTCTTTGAAATTTTATGAAACATCCGATTACAAGAATATCGTGCCACTTGAGTTACGATCCATTAGGAAGAAAGTTAAGGTCCAAGGACAGATGCAAATTAAGGAATAGGAATATTAAAACAAAAACATTTCGACTGTAGAAGCTGTGGTATTTCCCCAAGGTCTGGAACAAGTGAGGCAACGGAAAGATCTGACAGGGTCAGAATAAATCATGACGGATTCAATGTTAACGGTAAGAATGGAGTTTCTGATCTGTAGGTGGATCAATAACAGGATGTACAGATTCAAAGCGAAGAGGATGAAAACGCACAGAAGGTCCGGGAGGAGGAAACCGGTATTATAGCCATGGAGTGATTGAGGTCGGGAATTTGGAACTTTGACCCTGGTGAGAGTAGTGATAATCAAAGACAGAAAATGCAAATCTACTGTTACGTGTGTAAAAGCTACATGGAAATTATGGGAGGATAGTGAAAAATAGTCATTCCCCACTCCCACAGGAAATCGGCGTGGATTCGAGGAAGTGAACGCATGCATCCTGAGTTGGAAAGTTTACACGTTCATTAACGTTGACAATGGACACACCTGGGAAACCTTTACCGTGCTGGAGCGAGGTAAATTGCTCGAGCCGAGGTGAATAAAGCAGATGTTTTTTTTTTTTAAAGAGACTTGCATAATCGAGTGTTTGGGCACATTGCTGGAAGCGGTTCGTGATTATGCACTGTGATTCCAGGAAATTAAATGTAATTCCTGTTCAATCGAATGAGTAGTATTTGTCCCTATGCTAATATTAACTGTTTTCCGTAGCATTATTGTGATGGTGTTGTTCTGGTGATCCCAGCAACTGGAAAAGCGCATAGAGCAGTCATGGGTTACGAGAAAATAGGCAGCTTTCTGAAACCAGTATTAATAACTTAGGCTTTGTCTGTTCAATGACATGATATGACAGCTGCTGAATTAGCTCAGTGCCAGTGAACTCGGATTCATCGTATATCACGGAGCGCTACTTGTCCAACCTCTTGGAATGTGCATGAGATTAAAATAGTTTATTGTGTGCAGTATATAGCCCCCGCGAGGATCCACACATCATGGACTTATACAGAGGCAAGACCGGCCACACGAAAGGGCAAAGGTCCATATTCTCCCGCAGATGCTGTCTTATATCCTAAATTCGGCTGTTAGTGAAATCAATCACAGGAGTTTCTGTGCTAACTGACGGTTAAAAATTCTGTCTTTCTATTCAGAATTCTATTTCCGAATTCAGAAGATGGTTAATTTGGAACGCAGTATATTTCTTTGCCAATTCATTGTCTACTCTTTGGCAAGGATGTTACCTAACACATGATATATATTTATGCACATAGCAGAAGGTGAGAGAATTGTAAGAGATCCATATTGACATGGCCACTTCTACCCTTCCAGTCCATACCGAACGCTTACTCTCACCTAGTCCCACCGACCTGCAATCAGCCCATAAGCCCCATTCTTTTCCTGTCCATACACGTATCCAATTTTACTTTAAATGACAATAAAGTTCGTTGCACACAGCTACCACTTTCCGAGCAAAGAAGTTTCCCCTCGTGTTACCCCTAAACCTTTCCACTTAACTCTGAACTCACGTCTTCTTATTTCAATCTCCCCTACTCTCAATGAAAAAAAACATATACACGTTAACTCTATCTATTCCCTTCATAATTCTAAATACTTCTATCATGTCCCCCCTCATCCTTCTACGCCCCAAATAATAGACCTAACTTGTTCAACCTTTCTCTGTAACTTAGGTGCTGAAACCCAGGTAACATTCTAGTAAATCTCCTCTGTACTCATTCTATTTTGCTGACATATTTCCTATGATTTGGTGACCAGAACTGTACACAATACTCCAAATCTGGCCTTACCAAAGATTTGTACGATTTTAACATTACATCCCAACTCCAATACTCAGTGCTCTGATCTATAAAGGCCAGCATACCAAAAGCTTCCTTCACCATCCTGTCCACATGAGATTCCACCTTCAGGGAACTATGCACCATTATTCCTAGATCACTTTGCTCTTCCGCATTCCTCAATGCCCTACCATTTACCATGTATGTCCTATTTTGATTAGTCATTTCAAACTGTAGCTCATCACACTCATCAGCACTAACCTCCATCTGCCATCTTTCAGCCCACTCTCCTAATTGGCCTAAATCTCTCTGCAAGTTTTGAAAAGGTACTTCATTATCCACAACGCCACCTACCTGAGTATCGTTTGCATACTTAGTAATCCAATTTATCACCCCATTATCCAGATCATTAATTTATATGACAAACAACATTGGACCCAGTACAGATCCCTGTGGCACACCACTAGTCACCGGCCTCCAAACTGAGAAAACAGTTATCCACTACTACTCACTGGAATCTCCCATTCAACCACTGTTGTATCCATTTTACTACTTTGATATTGTTACCTAGCGATTGAACCTACCTAATTAACCTTCCGTGTGGAACCTTGTAAAAGGCCTTACTGAAGTCCATATAGAAAACATCCACTGCTTTACCCTCGTCAACATTCCTAGTAACCCCTTCATAAAATTCAATAAGATTTGTCAAGCATGAACTTCCCCGGACAGATCCATGTTCGCTGTTGCGAATCAGACCCTGTCTATCCTGATAATTATATATACCATTTCTAAGAATACTTTCCATTATTCACCCACCACTGACGTCAAACCGACAGGTCGATAAATGCTAGGTTTACTCATAGAACCCATTTTAAACAATGGAACCACATGAGCAATATGCTAAACCTCAGGCACCATCCCTTTATCGAATGAAATTTGAATTATTTCTCTCAAAGCCCCTATTATTTCTATACTAACTTCCCTCAAGGTCCTAGGCATCATCCTGTCAGGACCCAAAGACATTCAGTTTTTTTATTCTTTGAAAGTGCCAGTACATCCTCTTCTTTAATCATTATAATTTCCATAACTTCCCTACTTGTTTCCCTTACCTTACACAATTTAATATCATTCTCCTTAGTGAATACCGAAGAAAAGGAATTGTTCAAATTCCACCCCCCACCCCATCTCTTTTGGCTCCTCACGTAGCTGTCCACTCTGATTCTCTAATGGACCAATTTTGTCCTCACTATCATTTTGCTATAAATATAACTGTCGAAACCGTTTTGATTTATTTTCAACTTTCTTGCCAAAGCAACCTCATATCTTCTTTTAGAATTTCTAATTTCTTTCCTGAGACTCTGTTTACATTCTTTATATAGCTCGAGCACTTCATTTACTCCATGTTGCCTATATTTATTGTAGATCTCTCTCTTTTTCCGAGCTATAATTCCAATTCCCCTTGAAAAACAAGGATCTCTCAAACTTTAAACCTTTTCTTTCAACCTAACAGGAACAGATGTTGTACTCTCAAAATTTCACCTTTAAATGACCTCCATTTCTCTATTACATACTTCCCATAAAATATTGTCCCTATCCACTCCTTCTAAATCCTTTCGCATCTCCTCAAAGTTAGCCTTTCTTGATTCAAAAATCTCAACGCTGTGTTCTGTCCTATCCTTCGTTATAATTATATTGAAAGAAATGGCATCGTGATCACTGGACCCGAAGTGCTTCCCAACACATACCTCCGTCACCTGACCTTTCTCATTCCCTAACAGGAGATCCAACACTGCCCTTTCTCTAGTTCGTTCCTCTATATATTTCTGCAAAAACCTATACTGCACACATTTAGAAACTCCAAGCCATATAGCAATAACCACATAAACAAATACAGCACGGAAACAGGCCAACTCGGCCCTTCTAGTCCGTGCCACAAAAACATCCAGCCCTGTTACAGAATCTGATTCCCAGTCTATGTGTGTAAAATTAAAATCTCTCACAATCAAAACCTTGTGCTTTCTACAAATATCTGCTCTCTCCTTACAAATTTGCTCCTCCAATTCTCGCTCCACATTAGGTGATCTATAATACACCCTACACTTTTCCTATTTCTCAATTCTACCCAAATAACCTCCCTAGACGAGCACACTAATATGTCCTGTCAAAGCACAGCTGTAATAATTTATCTGACAAACAATACAACACCTCCCACTCGTGTCCCTCCGATGCTATCACACAGGAAGCAAAGAAATCCAGGAATAATTAGTTGCCCATCACACCTCTCCTACAACCATGTTTCATAATAGCTACAACATCATATTTACAGGTATCAATGCTCTATCCATGCTCTAAGTTCATCCCCCTTTCTTACAATGCCCCTAACATTAAAATAGATGCACTTAAGAAATTCTCCACCTCGTACCCTCTGTTTATCCCTAACGGTGCAAACAACTTTATTATCGTTTTTCTTCCTTCTCCTCTATATCTTCGGTCTGAGCGCTAAACTTTCTATCACCTGCCTATCCTCCATCACACACTGTCTACTAGCTTTATCTATTTGTGAAATAAATTCCTCTGTCCTAGCATCTTCAATTTGATTCCCACCCCTCAACCGTTCTAGTTTAAAGTCCCCGCAGTAACCACAGCAAATCTTCCCGCCAGGATATCGGCCCCACTAGGAATCAAGTAAACCCGTCCTTTTTTTTAAAGGTCAGACCTGCCGCAAAAGAGGTACCAGAGATCCGGAAACTTGAATCCCTGCCCCTATTCCAATCCCTGAGCCATGCTCCACCTCATTCCATTCCCACTCTCACTGTCGCGTGACACAGGAGGTAATCCCGAGATTACTACCTTTGCCGTCCTTCTTCTCAACGCCTTTCTTAACTCCCTATATTCTCCTTTTAGTACCTCTTCCATCTTCCTACAAATGTCATTGGTACCTATATGTACCAAGACCTCTGGCTCCTCATCCTTCCACAGCAGAATATATTGGACGCAATCAGAAACATCCCGGACCCTGGCACCAGGGAGGAAAACTACCATCCAGATAAGTTACTAATGAATATTTTAATAAAATTTCTATTATGTGAATTCGCATGGTGATGTTTGAGATTGAAAAAAGCCGTGAAGGTCACAGCTAGATGGATAACCGGAGACTTTTCCATTTAAATCTGGAAGGTACATGCCTCTGCTGAAGTGAGGTGATGTAGGCAGAGAATCTACGCAAGGCTGCGTGGCTCCGAACACATGGTGTAATGTGAAGAGATATGGAAGGCCAGAGGAACCCTGGGAATCACGTGATCACCCTGGCAGATGTCTGAAAATCCGGGCTTAGTTCGGTCGGTCACTGAACTGAAGCCGGATGGGGATTTGTCCTTGCTGGGTGGCGGCACTTATTGTCGGATCAGATACCTCTGCTAGTACTAGTTAAACGCGTTTTCCGACTTTTGAACCGCTGTGTAGGTACAATCAGTCCATGTATATATTTAATCTAGTGTATTTACCACCACATTAAAGAGTGACTTCTGCGCTGTATTTTATAGCATTGCGTTAATATTTATATTTATTGTGGTTTTATACGTCATATGCTCTTTAAAACTCATCGGATTCTAGTAATACTCGTTTCGCTCACCTTTATGCACGTAGACAGAGGAATGACAAAAAAAAAATCCCAAATCTTGAGAAATGATATCGGGTTGTAGTCCAGAGAGGCACAGACTGATCAGCGAGGGTAAACATAATACTGAAAACGCACAAAAGAAACAACAGTTGGCCGCTTTCGAATATTCGAGCTTCCAGTAAAACCGGTAGAGGCAGGCTCGATTTTGTCATTCTTTTAAAGAATGGATAGGTATATGTACAGGAAAGGAATGGAGGGTTAAGGGCTGAGTGCAGGCAGGTTGGACTAGGTGTGAGTAAGCGTTCGGCAGGGAGTTGAAGGGCCGAGATGTCCTGTTTCCGTGCTGTAATTGTTATATGTCATATATATGTTATATCGTTACGAGAATCTTATTTGCTGTTTCTGAGAATATATTATTCAATGAAAATTATTGAACTTAATTCAAATCAACGCTCCCATGGGATCTTTAAACTTACATGCCAGGGTCATTATTCCCTGAACCGTGATATTTAACAACTTCACAATAAGCACAAAATTGCGTGGCCGAGCGACTTTTCTAGTTGCCTGTCCAGTGTAGTAATTGATGGGAAAGCAATGGGCTGGCGTGAGCGTTGGTGAGGGACGGGTGCTATCAGAAATGAAATCACAGAACATTATATTGAAACCCAGTACATGAGTATAAAGGGACATTCAGTCATAGCATAACGTTTACTGTTGTCATCTCCAAATACATCTATCATGGCAATGTATAGAGCTGCCAAAGATAAAGCAATCAACAAGGATCACTGTGTACAAGGCAGAATCTGTCAAAAGTATAGGTACAAAGTTAATCATCTTTCAGCAGACTCGGTAGGATTCACCACGATGTCAACGACTCCAAATATTTTTTTTGTGGTTGGGGTTGGGGCAAAGTCTCCGGACACCAGGAAAATGTAAATACCACTGGCGATTGAAGGATTCTGGCAGATATATTCGGCCGATATGTCTAGTTATTTGTGCTCTTATTTTACCGGCGGCGAAGGTGAACCTCCTTCTGTGATAGAACAAATGAAACAGGATTCCACTGGCGGCATGTTACCTTCATCTTCAGTCTCCAGTTAGTGTAGATTGCAATCAGAGGCTTCGAATGCAAAGAAGCAACAACTGTCCTCAGGTAAACCAACGCAGATCGGATATTAGTTCTGCACAAAGAAGAGCACCTGTCTAGCGTAGACATCTTTCCCTCGTGTTATATTTTCTATTCTTTGGTTGATTATTACTGGGGGGAGGGGAGAGAGTGTCTGGGAAAATTAGTCGGTGTGCATACATCCTTTCGGGTGTGTAAACGGACTTGTGTTTTCTTTGATACAATGAGTACAGATTCTGTCTTTGCCTAACTGATTATTATTACTAAGAGGTAACCCTTCACACAGTATAAATTGGTTTCAAGGATGGCAAAACATCCTGCACCGAATGGTCGATACCGTGCTGTATATAATGTTGTCCGTTCGATTAAATCTTCACAACTTCGGCAAGTTTAACAACCCGTGCTCTAGCTAATGTGCTACTATGATCAAGAAACTACTGAACGATTATTGCCATGACGGTTCAGGTTGCTTTGAAATGTTTGTAATGTGACAGGAATGTATTTGCAGGTATGCAGAACATTATCCGCTCAGCAACTCTGATATTTGGTATTATTGTGTACACACTTTATGACCCCGGACACCTGGAACTTCCATCATACTACTTCATGCAAAATGCTTATTTAGTCTGTCCGCAATTTCAGTATCCTCCATTACTAACTCTCAATCATCGCGTCCAAAACCCATTCTCGTCCATCTTTTACACTGCGTGTATCTGAAGAAACCTTTGGTCATATAGCCTCGCAGTAATTCTTCCTGTACTGCGTGCCCTCTCTGTGCCTATTAAGTTGGCTTTGATTTCTCTTCTTCGCCACGGTTGTATCATCTTGCTTTAAAACACATCTTCTCTTTCGGAAGTATATATCCTGTGCTTCCACATTCCTTTCGGACATTACATCCAGTGTTGTTCTGCTGTCACAGCTGCCAGTGTTATTTTCCAATCACTTCTAGCCAACTCCTCTCTAACAGCTCGTTAATTCCCTCTACTCTCCTGTAATTTTGATGCATTCCACTTTAGCTCCTGTTTCAAACTCACCTATCAATCACACTTCTTCCTGCTCCTGCAGTGCAGCACTCCGTGCCTATTGTGGTCTCGTAGCGATGAGCGGGCCTCGGCTTACAGGAGAGAGCCTCACCACTCTGTTTCCATTGTGGAACTCGTACTAATGTACGGCTCTCGGTTGACTCGAGCAGGTAACATCTTTGCCTTCAAATCCATTCTCCCAAATAGAATCACTTCGTATCTTTCGGGTTGGACTCCATCTGTAACTTCTCAGCACTGCTCTGTGCCTTGTCACTGTCCTGTTGTAATCTGTGACAACCTTCTATACCATCCATAATTCCACGAAACTCCACATCATTACAAATACAATAAACCACCCTTCCACCTTCTCAACAAATCATTCATAAAAACACAAAAAGCCGCGGGTCTCAAACTGATCTCTGCAGGACACCACTGCTCACCAATATCCAGGGAGAAAACGCTCCATCCACAACTACAGTCTGCCTTCTGTGGGCGTCATTCCTGAAGCCACCAGCCAGCTCTCCCTGGATGCCAAGCCTTCTGACGCTATGAACTGTCTTACCATGGTTAACTGTATCAAAAGCCTTATTAAAATCTATTTATACCAGATCAACTTTTCTACCTTTACCATTGTACATTGTCACATCCTCACAGAATTGAACCAGGCAGTGGGTTATGACCTGCCTCTCCCAAAGCCATTCTGACTCCCCCAAATCATGTTCTCCCAAACCTCGCAAATTCGGATCCTAAGAATGTTCTCCAATAATTTGCCCATCTCTGAAGAATGTCCCCGGATACTACATGTGTGGCAGTAATAACTCAAAGGTAATTGCCAAGGGCGCAGCAATCTCTTCCTCCGCTTCCCACAGTAACCTGGGGTTTCTCGCAACTACACAAGAGGACTCATCTATCCGAATGCAATTCAAAAGTTCTTGGACATCCACACTTTTTAACCTCGTCCTGTTGTTGTACATAAGTCCGTTCAAAACTGTCCACCCAAATGGCTGCCACCCAAACTGAACGGTGTAGAGTAAGGTAAGGGAGAAATACAAAGAGATCTAGGAGTCCTTGTTCATCAGTCACTGAAGGTGAATGAGCAAGTGCAGCAGGCAGTGAAGAAGGCTAATGAAAAGTTTGCCTTTATTACAAAGGGAATTGAGAACTAGAAATGGAAATCCTCTTGCATTTGTACAGAGCCCTGGTGAGACCACACCTGGAGTATTGTGTACAGTTTTGGTCTCCAGGGTTAAGGAAGAACATCCTGGCTATAGAGAAAGTGCAGCGTAGATTCACGAGGTTAATTCCTGGGATGTCTGGACTGTCTTACGCAGAGAGGTTAGAGAGACTGGGCTTGTACACTCTGGAATTAAGGAGATTGAGAGGGGATCTGATTGAAACATATAAGATTATTAAGGGATTGGACAAGATAGAGGCAGGAAATACGTTCCAGATGCTGGGAGAGTCCAGAACCAGAGGACATGTTTTGAGAATAAGGGGTAAGTCATTTAGGACAGGGTTAAGGAAAAACTTCTTCTCCCGGAGAGTTTTGGGGGCCTGGAATGCACTGCCTCGGAAGGTTGTGGAGGCCAATTCTCTGGATGCTTTCAAGAAGGAGCTAGATAGGTATCTTATGGATAGGGGAATCAAGGGATATGGGGACAAGGCAGGAACCGGGTATTGATAGTAGATGATCAGCCATGATCTCAAAATGGCGGTGCAAGCTCGAAGGGCCGAATGGTCTACTTCTGCACCTATTGTCTATTGTCTAAACGTCAGGATCTTTCTTACTGGTGAAAATTGAAGTAAAATCCTCATTAAGGACCTGTCCCACCTCCAACAAAACAGCCGTATGCTTCATCTCTATCCCTGACCGGTCCTACTCTCACTCTAGTCATCCTCTTCTCCACATAAATCTAGAATGTCGTGGGGTTTTCCTTAATCCTGCTGTAGGACTTCTGTAGAAGTTTCAAGTTCTCATAATTCCATTGTTCAGTTCGTCCCTGGCACCCTTGTAACTCTACTGCCGTGTCCGATCTTAGCTTTCTAAACCTGGTTAACTTTTTTTCTTTCTCTTGACTAGATGACCCATATCATCTAGTATAACATGTTTACTTCACCTATCCAGAACACTATGCAAGTGCTGCCTAAAATACCTTCTCATCATCTGCCTTCTGATAGTAAGCCAATTCTGAATCAACGCAGCCTGATTTCCCTGGATCTTGACTTTCTGAATGAGTCTACTATAGGGAAATCAGCAAACACCTGACGTAAATTAATGCACCCAAGTCGACTGTTCTGATTCACCTGTTTGTTTTATTTTCACTTGCTCAAGTAATTCAATCTGGCTGATAAAGAACAACATGCCTCTCAGAAAGTCGTGTTAACTCTCTGTAGCCAGACTACATTCCTCCAAATACTCATGAACATCCCATCTGATAATCCTGTCCAATAGTTTACACAGTACAGACATACGACTCACTGGTCAATAATTCCAAGAAGTATCCCTAATATCTTTCTTGAACAAAGGAATGACATTTGCCAACTTCCAGTTCTACTTCCGTGGCCAGCGAAGACACAAATACCCTGTCCAAAAGCTCAGCAATGTCTTCGTTCGCTTTCCCAAATCACCTGGACTATACCCCTTCCGGCAACGGGAAATCAACTATCATAATTTTCCCATGTTTCCAGCACATCTTTTATCTTAGCGTCGGCGTTTCCTAGCATATCTGCCTTTTGACGCTGTGTTCACATTCATCAATGTTTTCAATGAGGAGCTTCACTGCCTCCTTTACTCCTCCACAATTTTCCTCTTTTACCTCTGATCTGCCCACACTCTCTCTCGTCATCCTCTTGTTCTTCACTTACCTTAGTGTAACTCGCCAAGACATTGTCCAGTTCCATTCCACATCTTCTAATTCCATTGTTAAATTATTTCCTGTCTGCATTGTGACTCGCCATAACTCTACCAGATCCTTTCTTTCTCAACCTTAAATATCTTTCTTTCTTCCTCTTGGAGAGGTACCAACTTTCTTGTCAGCCAGGGTTACTTTACGCTATCATCCTTTCCCTGCGTCAAAGAGACAAGCCCTTACTGAACCCCATGACAGTGCTTCCTAAACAATCTCCACATATCTCTTGCGCATTTCCCTGAGTACATCATTTCCCAATGTACGTTCCTACGTTGCTGCCAGGTAGTACCATACATCGCAGACCCCAAGTTCCATGCTTCATGCTCCTATCCCTGTGCAAGGTAAATGTTGGAGAGTTCTGCCCTATCATTCTGAAATGCTGACCCGCGGAGCGATCTGTCATCACACTCGTGTCCTTTTCCAATATTAGATCCGGTACAGATTGTTCGCTAGCCCGCCTGTCTTCTTATAGTGATATGAATCCTTCCTGGACACAACTGAGAAGTTATGCCATACCTAAACCTGTTACCATGGGGAGATGCCAGTGAAAATCAGGGATGTTTTAGTTTTCCGTTCCAATATCATGGCACATGTCCAGGTTCCGCTTCCCGATCGGTTCCCACTGTTCCCGTTGCATTTTTTTTATTTTGTTAAACTCGTGGACGGCTTTACGGAATACTCCATATAGGGTGTTAGCGCCCTTCATGCTTCTGTGTTCGTCTCAAAGTCTATTAATAAACGAACGCTCCACATTGGCTTTCTTTCTGCATCTACGATACTATCCCTGATTTGCCATTGCAATCCCTTTACACTCTTTTACCCGACCCTGAAACATAGCAAGTCCTGAAGCCATCCCTACTCTTGTGACAGTCGAATGACTGTGATAGATTGGACCATAATTCAACCAAAGTAACAATCACGCCAACAGCACTGAACGTTTCTATTGTTACCGACCTGACCTGTATGAAGTCAGCAATCTTCCGCCAATTCTGCATTTTCCGGACGACCAGACATATGACTGTTTGAATTCAAGGTGTATTTGTCAATCCTGTTCATTGTAAAACATCTTTATTTGAAACCTCCGCGGTATTATCGTTAGACGTCTGCGTTATCTACACAGATGGCCATTTAATGTAAACACATACGTCATTCCATTCTTCAGCTCTTCTCTGAATTTCCTCTGTGTCAGTGTATAGATACTAGTATTGGTGCACATACTGAGAAATTGCAACATGTACCCGCATTGTTGAAGGATGTATACCGGGGAACTGAAATATCTGTCCTGGTAAAAATAGTTTTGCACTTGCCATTTTAGGGTATGGGCTACATAGGGCATCCAAAACAATATGAAATTAGCTGATATAGAAAATAGCAAAATCATAGATTTTCTGCGGTTTTCCACCTCGGCATCTTTCTGATTGTCGCTGCTGTGCCGAAGCCTTCTACGGACTCTATTTGCAACAAAGATATGTCTTACGGTTAACCCGTTAAACACCACGATTAAGCCAATTGGTAACAATGGTTTTAAAATACTGTCCAGTATTGCGTATCCTTTCCACACGGGTGAAGTAGCGTATTCAGATATGGCGGTGCACCGCCACGGCGTATTGTCAATGATGACGTAAGGTGCAATGGTAAAGTATAACGGGACACATCTCCCGCAGCTCACTATAACCAGAGTGACGATAACCACCGTTGCTGCTCTCTCAGTGCAGTATCGTTCCCGCAGCTTTCGGCAACATATTGCGATAAAGCGATCGAAGGTAAAACTGACCGTAAACCAAACAGAACAGTCCGTCGCTATCCTCCCCAATACAAGTGTCAGAGCGCAAACAGGAGTGATGAGCAGGGATCTGGAATACATGTAGATATTGTTGGTCTGTTCCACTAAAACAACAATGATAACGACCATCAGATCCGCTGCTGCCATTCCAACCAGGTAACGGGTGATACATTTGGAGAGTCCGCATTTTCCCCGAGATAGGATCACAAGCGCCGTTAAATTAACTGCAATAAAATGGAAAAAAAGAAATATAATTAGAATAAACGTAGATATTGTTGGTCTGTTCCACTAAAGTAACGACGACAACCACCATCAGATCCGCTGAGCCCATTCCGACCAGTCAACGGGTGATGCATTTGCAGACTCCGCAATTTCCCCGAGATAGGATCACAATCGCCGACAAATTAAGCTCAAGAAATTGGAACGCAAAATAGAAATATTGTCAGCGGCAACTCTCTGAATGCGCCCATGGATATGGTCTGTTTGGAATTGGATAACGGGAGTCCAGAGTGTGCGGTCTCTGTCACTGCACTCCGGCTGCAGGGCAATGACGCTTGTGAATGTCAGTGCATTGGCGACCTTCCCACCGTTCAGAGCAAAGAATCTGTTCCAGACTCACGTACCGGTGAACGGGAGATCGTCCCAGTAAACATCATTTCAATTATTAAAGGTGAAATACTAATGGGATTGTTTGCAGCGGTGACAAAGTGGAATCAAAAGATACAAAACACATTATATCCTGACTTATGTAAGAACAGACCTACGTGTCAAAAATAGACCGGACCGTCATTTAAGTAATCTGGCACCTTGTTATAAGGTCGAAGTGTCTGCACTGATAGAAACTCGGACCTAGAAAAGCAGAGACCAGCATCAGTTCAGAAAGCCTAGCCAGGTGAAATTATGAAACAATTTCAATATCGGCACGAACGTAATTGACAAACAAAAAATAACTTCGATCAAACTACGAAAATGAAAATAAAACAATCAGATGCTGGAATCCTCAATTCCGGAAAAACATTTCAGCCGACGGTAGCATCTGTGCTTCGTAACAGTGCAGATACCGCAGCGCAGTAACGCCGACACCATACATAAAGTAACCAGCTCCGGCATCTTACCGGGGACACCAACCGCTACAAGTGTGGGATAGAAAATAGCCGGGATGTAGTAAATCGCCACATATCCCATATTCCGTCAGAAGCAGCGTTCAGTTGTACGGAGCGTTTCAGCTGCTCAGATGGACTGGTGATCGATTTAGCAGACTTTTATTGAGGTGAGAGGAATTCCACTGAGGTAATCAGCGTGGCTATCACGTCAGGGACATTAGTGACAACCATCTGCACAAACACTTACGTTAAACTATTTATACTCACTCTCTCGCCGAATCATGAATTTGGCTCCTCAAGGGATATTGCAGTATATTTACTTTAGAATAATTTATAATGTGCGTTTTTCATGTTATTTTCCATGACAACTGGCTTCAGCTATTTAAATAGGACGTTTTTATATCTGTGTTGCTTTTAAAGTAGGCATTCATCGTGAAGTCGATTTATTTTGTGAGATTTGACGGAGCACATTCGGTTCTGAAATTGAACGAAGGAGTTTGTCTTGGCTGGGAAATAGGCAACACTTCTTTATTAAAGGGGAACATTCGTTCATCTCTTCTTTCGTTCCTTCCAGCCATTCCGGGCGGTGAAAGACTTGACCACCCCATATTCGTGTCGGGCGAAGTAGTCTGTTGAACTTAAAATATATTTTCAAACCTGTCACAATTCTACCACTCTTTCTCCAGCCATTGGCTGTTTGAACAGAAGTAGCAAGTGAAATCTATGAACTATCCGTCCGTTCCCAGGTGGTTCTATTATTTGCCACAAAGTTGTATTATATTTTCTCCTGATTTACTGTTAGTTTTATTGCCTTTCGAGCGTCACTATGAGTCTGTGCAGAACAGTGGAAGTGTTCAAGCTCACCTGTCAATCACACTTCTTCCTGCTCCTGCAGTGAACCCCTCTGTGCATATTTTGATACTCGTACCGATGAGCGTCCCTCGGCGTATTGTAAAAAAGTCTCACCACTCTGTTACCATTGTAGAACTCTAACTAATGTGCGGCCTCGTTTGACTCGAGAAAGTATCACCCCTGCCTTCAAATTCTTCCTTCCAAAGTGAATCACTCCGTAACGTTCCGGGTCGATCTCCATCTGTATCTTTTCAGAGCTGCTCTCCAACCTGTCATTGTACTGTTGTAATCTGTGATAACCTTCCACACTATCCATATTTCCACCAACTTCCACATCATTGCAAATTTAATCACTCACCCTTCCACTTCCTTATTCACCTCATCTTTAAAGCACAAAAATCCGGGGGTTTCAGAACAGATCTCTGCAGGACATTACCGGCACCAACATCCAGGGAGAAAACTCTCCACCCACAACTACCCTCTGCCTTCTTGGGCATCAGTCCTGAATCCACAAGACGACTTTCCCAGGATACCAAGCCTTCCGAAAGGTCCTACCATGGTTAACCGTAAGTATAACCGTCATACCCTCGCTGAATAGAACCAGGCTCGTGAGATATGATCTGCCCCGCACAAAGCCATACTGATTCTCCCAAACCAGGTAATGTTTCTCCAGATTCTCGTAAATCCTGTTTCTAAAAATATTCTCCCATAATTTGCCCGTCACTGAAATAGGAATCACAGTTTCCCGCAGTCACCCAGGGTTTCTCCCGAACACTCAAGAGGACTTATCTGTTCTAATGTTGTTGTTTTTTCAAAAGTTCCAGCACATCCTCTCTTTTAACCTCGGTATGTTGTCGCACATCGGACCGTTTAAGGCTGTCCTCACAAATGTCCTTCTCATTGGTTAATACTGACCTAAAGTCTTCATTCAGGAGCTGCCCTTCTTCCCCCGCCTTCAGAGGCGTGTTTCATCGTCTATCCCAGAACGGTCGTACACTCATTCCAGTCATCTTTTTCTTCGCATACATCTGGAATGGCTTGGGGTTTTCCTTAACGCCACTGCAGACCTACTGTAGGCGTTTCTAGTTTCCCAATTCCATTCTTCAGTTTGTTTCCGGCTACTTGGTAAATTTACAGTCATGTCAGATCCTTGCTTTCCGATCCTGAGGTCAACTTCCTAAAGTTTATCTCTTCCTCTTGACCAGATGTTTCACATCTGTTTTCAACCATGGTTTCTTCACCCTACAATCCTTTCCCTGCCTGAATGGGGCAAACCTATCGAGAACCCCATCTAAGTGCAGCATAGAATATCTTCACATTTCCTTTTCGCATTTACCAGGACACATCCGTTCCTGATTTATGGTCTGATTTACCAGCATAATATAATTATAGTTCCACTAACACAGTTAATTACTTCGGGAACTGACACGGTGCAGTGTGCAGAGCGTGGGGCAATGGGACCGTTATGGGAAATGACACGAGATTGTGGGAACACAGCGGGGCATTGAGATGACTTTGTGACTGACGCAGGCCTGTGTGATTAGTGTATGTAACCCTTTAACGACAGAAGGGTGCTGGACCCCTTATAATTTGCCTACCAACACAAACGATCGCTGACGGCGCAATAGCTCTGCTCTACGCACCGTCCTTACACATCTGGAGAAGAAGGATGCTTATGTGAGAATGCTATTCTTGGACTACAGTTCAGTATTCAACGCCATAATTCCCAGCAGGCTCGACAGGAAGCTCAGAGATCTAGTTCTGAACCCTGTCTTTCAGGTCGCCAGCCGGGTGTAAGAGTGGTCTCCCTCACCTCTTCCTCTCTGACTTTCAACATAGAAGCCCCTCACGGCCACGTACTGCATTCCCTCCTATACTCCCTTGAATGTATCGCCATCCACGGCTCCAATCTGTTAATTAAATTTGCCGAAAACACTACATTTGCCTAATCTCAGGAAAATAACAAAGTGGCCTATCTCTGACGAAATGTCAGAGAGATAAACAACCTCTCCCTCAATGTCGCAAACACAAAGGAGCTGGTTGTGGATTACAGGAGGAATGGAGGCAGGCTCACCCCTATTGTCATCAATGGATCTTGGGTTGAGATGGTGAACAGCTTTAAGTTCCTCAGCATCCACATTACAGAGGACCTCACGTGGTCTGTACATACCAGCCGTGAACTGAAAAAGTCACAACAGCTCACTTAGAGATTGTAAGCATTTTGGGTCTCTGATCTTAGAAAGGATGGGCTATCTCTTCAGTGAGTTTAACACAGGCTTATGAAAATGATTCCAGGATGAATATCATGTCATATGAAGAGAATTTGATAGCTGATATAATTTAACCCTGACTAATGTCCTCGATTGGCCTGGTGTGGAGGAGATGCGTCCTATGGTGGGAGAGCCTAGGACCAGAGGAGACAGTTTCAGAATAGAGCGCCGTCCATTTGGACCGTTGATGAGATTAGCCGGAGTGTGGTAAATCTGTGGAATTCGTTGCCACGGGCAGCGTGGAGGCCAAGACTTTGTGCATATTTAAAACGGAGGTTGATAGATTCTTGACTGGTCAGGACACGGAGGGATACAGGGAGAAAGCAGAGATGAGGGCTGACAGGAGAACTGGGTCGATAACCTCACTCTGCTCCCACGCCTTTTGATGTTATGTTTCATATCCATCTCACAGTTGTATTGTATCTTGCTGATCTGTCTCATATTCTACCATTACTTTTGCAACTTTCATACTTTTGCTCTGCACTTATATCTAAAGTTTCTGTTTCTATCTTTAGAATAGAGTTCTGCGAATTAATTAATTTTTCTCCCTTTGATGATGATGGAACGATCGACTCTATAGAGGGCTAGTCAACCTATGATAATTACTATTATCTTTTACTTGTTTCTTAGCTTGAGATGGTTTAACTTGAGATACAGCTATCGCGAAACATACTAATTTCTCAGTTTGCTAGGAACTTGTCTGATCAAATCGCTGGGATGTATTCTATGCTGAGACAGGAGTAGTTCAATTGAACTTCCATCGTGACCACTTCCTCATTTTTCTGGATTGTGTTCTTATTTAAGTTTAGTGGAGTGTATTTCGTATTAGTTTTACACATGAAGGCACGCATTGCTGAATCCTGGTTTCGTTAAGAAAATTGTATTTTCAGTTTATTTTTATTAACCCCCACCATCTCACAGTTTAACCGATGAAGTGCCGCCTTGTTACTCTTCCTCCTCCTGCCCCCTACACTTTTTACTCTGTCTTATCAGTTGTTGTATTTTTTCAAAAACCAAACAATACTTTGAGTGCATCATGGTCAGAAGTGAGTATAGATGCCATTACTAACGAGCGAATGTGCTTTGGAAGCTGGATGGTCTGGAGGTAGAAAAGACTCGTGGGCCAGATGATGTACACCCCAGGGTTCACAAGAGGTAATTGAATAGTCTGTGACGGTATTAGAATCATGGAATATTACAACACAGGAAAATGCCATTCAGCCAGTCTAGTCTGTTGCAAGCCATTAATCTGCCTATTCCAGCAACCTCACCAGGATCATCGTCACCCATTCCCTCCCGTCCATATACCCATCCAAACTTCTCTGAAATGTTGAAAATCGACCTTGCCACTTACTCACATTCCACACTCTCACCGGCTCTGAGTGCAGATGTTTCCCCTCATGTTTCTCTTACAGAATGAGTAATGATCTTTCAAGTGTATCTCGATTTTGGAATGTTTCTGCCAAACTAGTAGTTGCAAATTTCACCCCACACTTTAAGAAGGAAGGGGGGCAGAAGACAGGAAACTATAGGACGGTTAGTCTGACATCAGTGGTTGGATTCCATTTAGGATGATTTGTCGGGGTACTTGGCGCATGCTAAAGTAGGACAAATTCAGCATGGTTTTCTTCAGGGTATATAGGACCTGACAAATCTTTGGGAATTATTTGATCAAATAACAAACAGAATAAACAAAGGAGAGGCAGTGGATGTTGTTCTCCTCGACATTCAGATGGATTTTAACGAGGTACTGCACATGAAGCAGCCTTACATGATCACAGCTTAGGGCATTACAGGAAAGCCACTGGCATAGATGGAGGATTGGTTTACTGGAAGGAGGCAAAGAGTTAGAACAATGCGAGCCTATTATGTCTGCTACCGGTAATTATTGGCGTTTCACTGGGGTCGGTAATGGGATCTCTTCTGCTTATGTTGAAGTCAACTATTTGGATGACACAATTGATGGTTTGGTGACCGACTTTGCAGTTGATACGAAAGTAGATGCCGGACAGGCAGCTTGGAGCAAACTGGGTGTCTGCAGAATGACTCAGACAGGTTTGGAGAACAGGCAATGAAATGGCAGATGGAATACAATGGTTTCGTTAAGAAAAATGTATCTTCAGAGTTTTTTTTATTAATTAAATCTTCACCATCTCCCAGTTTCACCGACGGATTACCTCCTTCTTTTTCTTCCTCCCCTGTCCCTTACACTTCTTACTCTGAATTATCATCTTTTTTTTCCACCCAAAACAAAACAATAATTCAAGAGTATCATGGACAGAAGTGAGAATAGAACCCATTACTAATGAGTGAATGTGCTTTGGAGCTGGAAGGCCTGGAGGTAGATAAGACACCTGGACCAGATGATGTGCAACCCGGGGTTCAGAAAGAGGTAGTTGAAGAGTTTGTGAAGGTATTAGAGTCATGGAATACTACAACACAGAGAAATGCCATTCCGCCAGTCTAGTCTGTGTCAAGCCATTAATCTGCCTAGTTCCAGCATCCTCCACCGGGACCATAGCGATCCATTCCCTCCCATCCATATACCCATCCAAGCTTCTCTGAAATGTTGAAATCCAGCCTGCCACTTTCTCAGGCAGCCCATTCCACATTCTCACTGGCTCTGGGTGCAGAAGATCCCCCTCATGTTTCTTTTAATGAATGAGTAATGATTTTTCAAGACTGTTTCGATTTTGTATGTTTCTGGCGAACTGGAAATACGCAAGTGTCACACCGCTCTTTATGAAGGAAGGGAGGCAGAAGAAAGGAAATTATAGAACGGTTAGTCTGATCTCAGTGGTTGGATTCCATTTAGGATGATTTTTCGGGGTTCTTGGCGCATGCTAAAGTAGGCCAAATTCAGCATTGTTTTGTTTAGGGTATATATTGCCTGATAAATCTTTTGGAATTCCTTGACAAAATAACAGGCTGAATAGAGAAAGGAGAGGCAGTGAATGTTGCTCTCTTGGATATTCAGATGGATTTCAACGACGTGCTGAACACGAGGCTGCCTAACAAAATCACAGTTCATATCATTACAGGAAAGCCATTGGCATAGATGGAGGATTGGTTTACTGGAAGGAGTCAAGGAGTTAGAACAATGCGAGCCTATTTTGTTTGCTATTGGCGTTTCACTGGTGTCGGTAATGAGATCGCTTCCGTTTATATTTAAAATCAGCGATTCGAATGACAGAATTGATGGCTTGGTGACCGACGTTGCAGTTAATACGAAAATAGGTGCCGGACAGGCAGCTCAGAGCAAACTGAGTGTCTGCAGAAGGAATCAAACAGGTTTGGAGAGCAGGCAATGAAATGGCAGTGAATACAGTGTAGGGACCGCCGTGTGCAGTCAGGTACACAGGCTTAATTAGCATGATGTTGCAGGGACATTATTAGCAAAACACTCCAATACCACACAGGTTTCATTCTGTTACAAGCAAAAAATCTATTTTGGTACTACAAGTAAACTACATTTACACATTGGTGGAGAAGTGGTCTGACACCTCTCGCCATTTATAAAAACCCTTCCAACCACTACATCACTCCGCATTTCTGTAAACCCATCCGACATGCAGCACTCGGCATCTCTGCAAACCGCTCCATCATCAACACTGCCGACAGCAGAGGAGTGGCAACTTTTTCTGTAAAATGCCAGGCCTACCAAACAAGGAATCTGTAGTCTCGTTGGACTCTATCTGGTTTGCCTCATTTAACTGGTTTGGACAAGACAGGATGTAAAGATACAAATACTCAAGTCTGGGGTGGGCAGAGCTATGAAACAATGTTGGTTGTAGACCTGTACAATGACCAGTAAGAAGGTGATCCAGCTAGGTCAGTTGACCTTGAGCCTAGAGGTTGCAGATCCAATATTTTATTTGATGAGAAATAGTGTAACACTCAGGAGCTCCAAATAAGCAGGGGCGATAACTCTCCAGCAGCCAGAGAACAACCAACGCTGGTCAGCAGGACCGCACGGAAAAGTGAAGGTCGGGATCACGAGGAACGCTTGACCAGCGTAGACTCCTTTCCCGGGTGTTACTTTTTTATTTCTTCATTGTCTGTTCATGGAGTGTCAGGGGTTCTAGTAGGGTGCACACAGGTAGATAGCGGGTGACCATACGTGTTTTTTAGTTGAAATAATCGATGTTACTCATCAGTAAATACAGATTCTCTATACCTCACTGATAATTATTACAAGGGATGATTCTTGTAACAGTGGTGCCCATCATTAACGTTGCCCACCAGCAGGACATGCCCTGTCCACAGTGTTACCATCGGGACGGAGAGACGTAAGACTGAAAGCTCACGCTCAGCGATTCAGGAACAGCTACTTCCCCTCTGCCACCTGCAACTCTGTTTTGTTTTCCTCTATATTTATTTATCCTGTCTTTCATTGTTCTGTTTCCGTAACGTGAACAAATGTCACCACATATGCCATTGGTATCAAACCTGGTTCCGATTCTGATTCAGATAAAGAAGTGATGTGTTAGGTTCAAACTAAATTAGTTGAAAGGCTTTCAGAACCTCGTGAGAAGACGGACTGTACTGTGCTGTAATATTCTACGTTCTATGCTCTATCTAGTGCACTTACTGTTGAAGTCCAGTCGATTAATCATTTAAAGTTACGACGCCTTCCTTTTCCAGACTACTCTCAATGAGTCTGATAGTATTGCAAAAATATTTAAGAAGAATAGGCCATAAGTGTCAGTGCCGACCGCTGGATGAAATCGATAGTTTTGCTTGTAAGGGACTCGTCATGTATTACGTGATGAGGAATTGTCCTCGGTGCTCAGTCTACGTTGGTCATGTGGTCTGAAGTGAGGTATCTGGACAAAGGGGAACACTTGCGATAGTTACTATGGACCAGTGGGTAGTAGGTCATGTCTAACCAATCTTACAGAGCTTTACGAGGAAAGTAGCAGGAATGGTCTTGCCGGCAAGGCCGTGGATCCCGTCTACTGGATGTTCAGCCTGGAATTTCAGCCAGCAGTTTGGCTCAGCTACCTGCAGGACAGATGTAACTAAGCTTGAAAGAGTACATAAAAATAAATATTACACGGCGATTGCTAGAATTGGTTGGTTTTTTAATTAAAAAGAACGATTATATATGTCAGCACTTTTTTCCCTAGCAGGTAGATGACTGCGGGGAGATTTGATATAGGTATACAACATTATGATGCGTATAGAGAGTGTAAATGCAAGAGGGCTTTCTCCGCTGATCTTGAGCGAGAATACAACTGGAGATCATGGGTGAAGGGTGAAATGTTTAAGGGAATCATGAGAGAAATTTCTTCACCTAGAGGGTCGTCAGAGTACACGTAGTGCTGCCAACTCAAATGGTAATTGAGATTCCGAAGTCAACGGTTAAGAGATGATTGGATAAGTAAGAGAAAGAGAGGTGAATGGCCACGGTCCGGGTGCAGGTCGGAAGCAGTAGGCAGTTTAAATAATTCCTCACTGGCCTGACGGACTGAGGACCCTGTTTCTGTGCAGTCGTTTCCTGCGGCTGTCTGACAGTTTGTCTGGTTAGAAGTTTAGTGTCTCACAGCACCGACCAACCAAGAAAGTGGTTTATACTGTTCTATCCCCTTGTCCTTGAACACACTGAGGCATGGAGACTGAGTAAAATGGATGGTTATAGCATGTGAAGGTGGAAGCTTAGGAAATTGTTTATTCTGTATTCCCCAATTGCCCGCGATATTTTTGAAGGAAGACAAGTGTGAGCCCAGATATTTGCTTTGCATTCGCTGCGTTTTTAGTTTGTGTCATTTTGTATGTTTAATTTATTATTGATTTCAGAGGGAGACACAGAATCCACAACGGCCATGTGGATTCAGGGTTGGATGGATCGAAATATGAGCGCATCTACACCGGATACGACAAAACCACGATTCAGAGGTAAAATGGCATTCGGATAAATTGCTGTGTACTTGATTTGGGAATTTGGAGTTGACTGGTTTCTTTACTAAGCTCCAGAAGCTGCGGCTGAACGCTTTGAAATGCTGGTTTTAAATTGCAGAGCTCCATTGGAAAAGATCACTTTGAAGTCATTGTAGCATCTGCCCTGTAATTTGTAAATTGAATGTCAGTTTAGGTAACGTGGCGGTGCCTTCAACAGCTCAGCGATTTGCTTACAGCGTCAGCCCTAATTCCATAAATTACTCAGCTGCTGCTGGGTGGTCAGATTAAATCTGTTATTTCCCTCAACCCTATTTCTTGGAGCACTGTACCGGAAGACTCGAAACATAGTTGTAAAGTGTACCGGAGTTTCGACTCTCTTGCGGAACACGGCTGCCCGCTGTCTTCCAGCCAGAATTCACTCCATCTACTACATCATCTGCCTTCTGTGTGTAAGCCAATTCTGAATCAACGCAGCCAGTTTTCCCCTGTTTCCAAGCCTCCTGACTTTCTGAAGGAGTATCCCTATTATCTTTCGTCAATAAATGAATAACATTTCCACCCTCCAGTCATCTAGTTTTACTTCTACTTCCATGGCCAGAGAAGACACAAATATCCTGTCCAAAAGCTAAGCAATATCTTCGTTCGCCTTCCAAAATTACCTGGACTATATCCCTTCCGGTATATGGGTATTATCTATCACAATGTTTTCCAAGTTTCCACTGCATTCTCTTTCTCAACGTCGCATGATCTGGAGTACTGCCTTTTTACGCTGTGCTCACATTCATCAATTTCTTCAGTAAGGAGCTTCACTGCCTCCTTGGACTCCAGACCCAAGCTTCCCTCTGATCTGCCCACACACTCTCCAGTCTCCTCTTGTTCTTTACAGGACAACTCGCCAAGGCCTTCTGAAGACACCTTCTAATACTTCTAAGTATATTTTTAAATTCTTTCTTGTCTGCATTTTGACCCGTCATAACCCTATCTGATTCTTTCTTCCTAAATCTTAAGTATCTTTCTTTCTTTCTCTTGAAATGTCCAAATTTTCTTGTCTCTCACGGTTACTTTACCTCCCATCCTTTCCCTGCCGCAAAGAGACAAGACTATACTGAACCTCGTGTCAATGTTCCGTGAACAATGTTCACATATCTGCTGTGTATTTCCCTGCGTACACCATATCCGAATTTACCTTCCCAGGTTCCTACCAGGTAGCATCACAATTCGCAAACCCCCAGTTAAATACATTCCATGCTCCCTGGTCCTATCCCTGTGCAAGGTAAATGTCGGGGAGTTCTGCCCTTTCGTTCTGAAATGCTGATGCGGAGAGTTCTGTCACCTGATCCGTTTCCTTTTCTAATATGAGATCCGGTACGGACTGCCGGCTAGTTTGCGTGTTTTCATATAGTGACATGAATCCTTCCTGGACATAACTGAGAAATTATGCGATAACAAAACCTTTTACCTTGGTGAGGTGCCAAAGAATATTCGAGGTGTTTCAGTTGCCCGTGTCAATAACATGGCATATGTCCAGGTTCTCCTTCCCAATCGGTTCCTCACTGTTGCGTTTTTATTGTTAATCTGGTGGCGGCTGTATAGAATACTCCAATGGTGCTTCGTGTTTCAGTGTTCATCTCAGAGTTTATCAACAAACGAACGCCCCACGTTGTCCTCACTTTCTGCATCTGCGATACTATCCCTGATTTGCCATCGCACTCCTTTTACACTCCGTTAGCCGACTCTGTCTATTTTTCAACATCTAAAACACTTCCTGAACCCATCCCTGCCCTGTGACAGTCGAGAGTCTGTGATAGTTCGGAACCTACTTCAAACAATGTAACAACCACGTCAGCAGCTTTGAACCTTTGTATCGCTACTTACCAGAACTGTATGAAGTGAGCAATCTTCCGCGAATTCTGCAATTCCCGGAAACAGGCATATGATTGTTTAGATTTATGACGTATTTGTCAAACCTGTTCATTGCAAATCGGTTTTATTTGAAAACTCCGCTGAATTGCCATTAGACGCGGGCGTTATCTACACAGATGGCCATTTAATGTAAACACATACGTCATTCCATTCCTCAGCTCTTCTCTGAATTTCCTCTGTGTCAGTGTATAGATACAAGTATTGGTGCACATACTCAGAATCTGCAGCATGTACCCAAATTGCTGTAGGATGTATACCGGGGAACTCAAATATCTGTCCTCGTAAAAATAGTTTTGTACTTGCCATTTCAGGGAATGGACAACATAGGGCATCCAAAATAATATGAAATTAGCTGATATAGAAAACAGCAAAATCATTGATTGTCTGCGTTTTTTCATCTCAGCATCTTTCTGATTGTCGCTGCTGTGCCGAAGCCTTCTGCGGACTCTATTTGCCACAACGATATGTCTTACGGTTAACCCGTTAAACAGCAGGATTAAGCCGATTGGAAGCAAAGGTGTTAAAATACTCTCCATTAATTCGTATCCTTTCCACACGGGTGAAGTAACGTATTCGTCTGTGACGGTGCACCGCCACGGCGTGTTGTCAATGATGACGTAAGGTTCAATGGCAAAGTAAAACGGGGCACATCTCGCGCAGCTCACTATAACCACGGTCACGAGAACCACCGTTGCTGTTCTCTCAGTGCAGTATCGTTCCCGCAGCTTTCGGCAACATATTGCGATGAAACGATCGAAGGTAAAACTGACCGTAAACCAGACAGAACAGTCCGTCGTTACACCGACAAATATAACTGTCAGAGCGCATACAGGAGTGATGAGCAGGGATCTGGAATAAATGTAGATATAGTTGGTCTGATCCACTAAAGCGACAACGATAATCACCATCAGATCCGCTGTTGCCATTCCAACCAGGTAACGGGTGATGCATTTGGAGAGTCCGCATTTTCCCCGAGATAGGATCACAATAGCCATTAAATTAACTACAAGAAATTGGAAAAATAGAAATATAAATAGAATAAATGTAGATATCGTTGGTCTGTCTGACTAAAGCAACAGTTATAACCACCATCAGATCTGCTGTTGCCATTCCAACCAGGTAACGGGTGATGCATTTGCAGAGTCCACATTTTCCCCGAGATAGGATCACAATCGCCGTTAAATTAACCACAGGAAATTGGACAAATAGAAATATAAATAGAATAAATGTAGATATTGTTGCTCTGATCCACTAAAGCAACAACAATAACCACCATCAGATCCGCTGTTGCCATTCCAAATCGCCGTTAAATTAACTGCAAGAAATTTGGAAATGAAATAGAAATATGGTCAGCAAGAACTCCCTGAATCCCCCATCCTACGGATGCTATGCAGGGTATCGTCTGCTTGGAAGTCGAAAGCGGGAATCCAGTGTGTGCGGTCTCCGTCGCTGCACTCCGGCTGGAGGACAATGACGGATGTGAGTGTCAGTGGATTGGCGACATTACCACAGTTCAGAGCGAGGCATCCGAGTTCCACGACTGACGGACCGGTGAGCAGTCGCTCGCTCCTGTAAACAACACCATTTCCATTATTTGAGGTGAAATAGCTGAAGGGATAGTTTGTAGTGGTGACAGAGTGGTGTCAAGGAGATTTAAAGCTCGATTTCTCATGTACTGACTTACAGAAGAACAGACCTACGTGTCTTTTACATAGCTGCCACGTTTTTATGGCATCGACCTGACTGCACTGATAGAGACTCAGGCCTGGAAAAGCAGAGACCAGCATCACGTCAGAAGGCCTAGCGAGGTGAAATTAGGAAACAGTGAAAATATCGGCACCAACTTAATTGACCAAAGAGGAAAACACTGCGATCAAAATCTGAAAAATGCGAATTAAACCATTAGATGCTGAATCCTCCATTCCGGAAACACGTTACAGCCGATGGTAGAATCTGTGCTTAGTAGCAGTGTGAATACCGGCAGAAGAGTAACGACGGCACCATACATAAAGTAACCAGCTCCGGCATCTTACCGGGGACACCAACCGCTACAAGTGTGGGATAGAAAATGCCCGCTATGTAGTAAATCGCCGGATATCCCATATTCCGTCAGAAGCCGCGTTCAGTTGTACGGAAGTTTCAGCTGCTCAGATGGACTGGTGATCGGATTAGCAGACTTTTATTGAGGAGAGAACAATTCCACTGAGGCAATTAGCGTGACTATCACGTCAGGGACATCAGTGACAACCAACTACACAAACACTTACGCTAAACTATTTATACTCACTGTTTCCGTGTCATTAACTTGACTTCTCAAGGATATTGCAAGCTATGTACTTTAAAACAAAATATGATGTATATTTTCCATGTTATTTTCCATGATGCCTGCCTTCAGGTATATTTTTTTTCTATACCTGTGTTGCTTTTAAAGTAGGCATTCACCCTGAAGTAGATTTATTTTGATACATTTGACGGATCACATTCGCTTCTGAAATTGAGAGAAGGAGTTTGTTCTGGCAGGTGAAATGGAGAACACTTGGTTATTAAAGGGGATCGTTCGCTCATCTTTTCGTTCGTTCGTTCCAGTCATTCCGGGCGGTCTGAATGATGGAAATCACAACATCAGCTGACATGTGTTACAATAAAATACACTGCAGTTGTCCCTGCAAACAGCGTAAAAATCCACAGCTATATTCCAGACACCTGCGATCAAAATTGGAGGGTGTCGTCGTGAAATTAGCGAGGGCTGTAGAAAGTATGAAGAACAATGTTTTCCAGCGCGCACATGGGCTGTTTGGCAGTAACCTGGCCTCTTCCAGTAAACGATTCGACCACCCCATACCCGTGACGTGCCATGCAGTCTATTTAACATTAAAGTTAATCTCAAAACTACCACAATTCTACCACTATTTCTCCATCCATTCACTGTTTAAACAAATGTAGCTAGTGGTGTAACTCTGCGCAGGTTCCCAGGCTGTTCGATTGTTTACCACGAAGTTATATATTTTTTTTCTCCTGATTTACTGTCGGGTATATTGCCTTTCTATCGTCACTATGAGTATGTGCAGAACAGCGGAAGTGTTCAAGCTCACCTGTCAATCACACTTCTTCCTGCTGCTGCAGTGCACCGCTCCGTGCCCATCGTGATACTGGTAGCGATGAGCGGGCCTCGGCTTATTGGAGAAAGTCTCTCCACTCTGTTTCTATTGTCTGGCTCTTACTAATGTGCGGCCCTTGGTTAACTCGCGAAAGTATCACATCTGCCTTCATATTTATCCTTCCAAAGTGAATCACTCCGTAACGTTCCGGGTTGAACACCATCTGCGATTTCCATCACCATCTCCAGCTGCTCTGCGTCCTATCACTGTTCTGTTGTAATCTGTGACAACCTACTACACTATCCATACTTCCACCAACTTCCACATCATTGCAAATACAATAATCCACCTTTCCATTTCCTTATTCACATCATTTTAAAGAACAAAAATCCGGAGTTCTAAGAACAGATATCTGCAGGATACCTATTGGCACCTGCATCCAGGGAGAAAAGTTTCTATCCACAACTATTCTCTGCCTTCTTGGCGGTCCGTCTTAAATCCACGAGCTTATCTTACCAAGCCTTCTAACGTTCTAAAAGTTCTTAACTGGTTAACTGAAGAATGACCATCACATCCTCTTAGAATTGAACCTGGTTCGTGAGACACGATCAGCCCCTCGCAAAGCCAAAATGATTCTCCCAAATCAGTTACTGCTTCTCCAAATTCTCGTCAACCCTGTTTCTATTAATGTTGTCCAATAATTTGCCCATCACTGAAGTAGGACTCACCGCTTCTCGCAGTCACACGGGATTTCTTCCGAACGCACAAGAGGACTTAACTATCCTAATTTTTTTTTTCTTCAAAAGTACCAGTACATTCTCTCTCCTAACCTCGATAAGCTGTCACACATCGGCCTGTTCAATGCTGTCCTCACAAATATCCCTCTCACTGGTGAATACTGAACTGATGTCTTCATTCAGGACCTGCTCTTCTTCTCACGATTTCAGGGACTTATTTCATCTTCTATCCCCGACCGGTCCTACATTCATTCCAGTTATCTTTTTCTTCACATACAGCTAGAATGGCTTGGGGTTTTCCTTAAAGTTAGGGGAGACCTTCTGTAGACGTTTCTAGTTATCCCAATTCCATTCCTCAGTTTGTCCCCGGCTACATTGTAAATCTACAGTCATGTCTGATCCTTGCTTTCTAATCCTGAGGTCAGCTTCCTAAAGAATGGTTCTTACTCTTGACCAGATGTTTCATATCTCTTTCGAACCATGTTTCCTTCACCCTACCACCCTTTCCCTGCTTGAATGGGGCAAACCTATCCAGAACCTCATGTAAGTGCAGTCTAAAATACCTTCGCATACCCGTTCTGCATTTCCCAGGACATATCCGTTCCAGATTTATGCTTTGATGATGCAGCTTAATATCATCATAATTCCACCTACACAGTTAATTATTTTGGGACACAGGGCTGTCGGTCGAGAGCGGGTAGTGTGATTGATTTGGACCCTGACACAAGGATTTGGGCAGAGCGTGGGGCAATGGGATGGGTATGGGGAATGTCACGAGGTTGTGGGGACACAGCGGGACATTCAGATTACTTTGTGACTGACATGGGCCTGTCTTGATTGTCTATGTAACCCTTTAAAGAAAGGAGGATGCTGGATCCCGTATAATTTGCCTACCGATACAACCGATCGCAGACGGCGCAATAGCCACAGCTCTTCACACCGTCCTTACACATCTGGAGAAGAAGGGTGCTTATGTGAGAATGTTACGCTTGGACTACACTGAACACTGCTATTCAGTGTTCAGCACCATAATACCCACCAGGCTCGACTTGAATCTCAGAGATCTCGTCCTTGGCCCTGTCTTTCAGATCGCCAGCAGGTTATAAGAATGGGTTCCGTCACATCCACCCCTTTGACTTTCAACACAGGAGTCCCTCAGGGCCATACCTTGAGTCCCCTCCTTTACTCCCTGTATACCCATGATTATATCGCCACCCACAGCTCCAATCTGTTGATTAAGTTTGCCGACGACATTACATTGATTGGCCTAATCTCAAAAAAATAACGAAGAGGCCTACAGGGAAGAAGTTAATCTCCCTGACACAATGGTGTCAAGTAAACATTGTCGAAAAAATGAAGGAGCTGGTTGTGGATTAAAGGAGGAATGGAGACGGGCTAACCACCATTGACATCAATGGTTCTGAGGTTGACAGTGTAAACAGCTTTAAGTTCCTTGGCATCCACATCACGTGGTCTGTACATACCAGTCGTGAACTGAAAAAGGCACAACAACTCACTTAGAAATTGTAAGCAGTTTTGGGCCCCTGGTCTGAGAGAGGATAGGCTATCACTTGAGTGAGTTTAACAGACGTTTAAAAAAAATGATTCCAGGATTGAATATCTTGCCATATGAAGAGAAGTTGATGGGTGATACATTTTAAATATATCTAATTCTCCCGATGGGCTGGATGTAGAGGGGATGAGTCCTATGGTGGGAGAGTCTAGGACAAGAGGAGACAGTTTCTGAATAGTGGGTCGTCATTTTGCAACGTTGATGAGATTAGCCAGAGATTGGTGACTGTAGAATTCGTTGCCACAGACAGCCGTAGAGGCCAAGACTTTGTACCTATTTAAGAAAGAGGTTGATAGATTCTTGACTGGTCAAGGCATGATGGGATTGAGAGAGAAGGCGGGAGATTGGATCTGAGAGGAAAATTGGATCGGCCATGATGAAATGGCGGAGCAGACTCGATAACCTAACTCTGCTCCTACGTCTTTTGGTCTTATTTTTCATCTCCATCTCTCAATTGTATTGTATCTTGCTGACCTGTTTCATATTTACCAGCTCTATTGCAACTTTCATAATTTTGCTCTACACTTATCAAGTCTAAAGTTCACGTTTACATTTTTAGAATATAGTTCTATTGTTAAATTAATTGTTCTATCTTTCATGAGGACGGAGTGATCGACTGTCTATACAGGGTTTGTCAACCTGTAATTATTATTATCTTTTACCTGTTTCTTAGCTCAAGCTGGTTTCACGTGATGAGGTTTTTTAATTAAGCCCCCACTCCAATCTCCCAGTTTCACCGATGAATTACCTCTTTGTTATTCTTTCTTCCCTGCCCCCTGCAGTTCTTAATCTGACATTATCCGCTTTTAAAAAAAAAGCCTATAATTTAAGATTGACATGGAGGGAGTGAATATCGATGCCGTTACTAATGAATGAATGTGCTTTGGAAGATGGAAGGCCTGGAGGCCTTCTCCTGCACCAGATGATGTCCACCCCAGGGTTCAGAAAGAGGTAGTTGAAAAGTTTATGGAGGCATTAGAGTCATAGAACACTATAACACAGGAAAATGCCATTCGGACAGTCTAGTCTGTGCCAAGCCAATAATCTGCCTAGTTCTAGCAACCTCCACCAGGACCACAACCATCCATTCCCTCCAATCCATATACCCATCCAAGCTTCTCTGAAATGTTGAAATCGACCATGCCACTTACTCTGGCAGCCCATTCCACATTCTTAGCGGTTCTGGGTGAAGAGGTTTCCCCTCATCTTTCTCTTAAAGAATGAGTAATGATCTTTCAAGAGTGTCTCGATTTTGGAATGTTTCTGGCGAACTAGGATGTTGCAAATATCGCCCCTCTCCTTAGGAATGAAGGAAGGCAGAAGAACGGAAATTATAGAACGGTTAGTCTGACCTCAGTAGTTGGATTCCATTTAGGATGATTTTTCGATGTACTTGGCGAATGCAAAAGTAGGCCAAATTCAGCATTGTTTTCTTCAGGGTATATATTGTCTGACAATTTCTTTTGGAATTATTTGACAAAATAACAAGCAGAATAGACAAAAGAGAGGCGGTGGATGTTGTTCTCTTGGATATTCAGATGGATTTTAACGACGTGCAGCACATGAAGCAGCCTAACATGATCACAGCTTAGGGCATTACAGGGAAGACACAGGCATAGATCGAAGATTGGTTTACTGGAAGGAGGCAAAGAGTTAGAACAATGTGAGCCTATTCTGTCTGCTACAGGTAACTACCGGCATTTCACTGGATTCGGTAATTAGATCGCTTCTGTTTATGTTACAATCAACGATTTGGATGACAGAATTGATGGATTGGTGACTGACTTTGCAGTTGACACGAAAGTAGGTGCCGGACAGGCAGCTTAGCGCAAACTGGGGTGTCTGCAGAAGCAGTCAGAAAGGTTTGGAGAGCAGGCAATGAAATAGCAGATGAAATACAGTGTAGGGACTGCCGTGTGCAGTCAGGTACTCAGGCTCACTTAGAATAATGTTGCATGAATATTATTCGCAAAACACTCCGATACCATACAGGTTTCATTCTGTTACAAGCAAAAAAATCTATTTTGATGCTGCAAGTAAACTACATTTCCACATTTGTGGCGAGGAGGACTGACACCCCTGCCCATTGGTAAAGCCCTTCCAACTCCTACATAACTCCGTATTTCTGCAAACCTCTCCGACACCCACAGCACTCGGCATCTCTGCAAAACCCTCCATCATCCACCCTGGCGACAGCAGACCCGAGAAAGACACCGTCCGTGCAGATGGCAGGGCTCGTAAAACACTGTGCTGGCCAAAAGAAACTACAGTCTGGTCAAGGACAGGGGAGGCAGACAATCCAGTTCTCTCTGTTTCCCCCCATTTTATGGACTATGAACTGATTCTTGCTCTGGAATAATCTAATCAGAACAACTGAATGTGGACACAGGAAGCTTCAGGCAACGATCTGCTAAACCTGAGACCATTCTCAAACAATTCGCCATTTGTTATGTGAAGGGCGTGGACTCTGAGCTGATCTTGACTCTGGGACAATCTAATCAGAGCAATAAACCTGCGACCATTCCCAGAGGAGTAGCTACCTGTTATGTAAAATGCCAGGCCTACCAAATAAGCAATCTGTAGTCTCCTTAGACTCTGTCTGGGTTGCCTCATTTAACTGTTTTGGACCAGTCAGAGTTGAAAGACACAAACACACACGGCTGGGGTGGGCAGAGCTATGAAACAATGTTGGTTATAGCCATGTACAATGACCAGTAAGAAGGTGACCCAGGTAGGTCAGGCGGCCTAGAGCCAAGAGATTGGATATCCAATAATTCATTTGATGAGGAATGGTATAAGAGTGCGGACGTCATGTGATTAAAAAATTACTTATAAACTACTCAGGATTATCTTTAGATATGTCTCCTGAACGGAAACAGAAGAAAACTAATACTTTGAAGACAGCACGAGTTGGGAAGGAAAAAGGGCCGACCACTATGACGGAACCTCGTACTCAGGATGGACTTCTTCTCGGCGAAGTACACTTCGCCTCCAGCGGTGCAGAACATGAAACTGGGGCAACATCAACAGCCTCTAAGAAGAAGCAGCAGGAACTGTACATGCGTGAAGAAGCGGGCATGCGCAAACAGGTGCAAACCAAACTACGTTCCAGCTGCATTGGAAAGTGAAAGTGAATCGGATGTAGAATCAGATTCTCTGAACAACGCATGTGAGGAAAAGGAGGAAGAAGAAGAACAAGAAAAAATTAAAAGTGGAGGACTTCCTGGAGTCATAAGAGAAGCTCTGGTGCAAATAATGTCTGAATTAAAAGCATTAAAAGTGATAAAAACAGATATAAAAAATATGAAGATTACGTTTGATAAGGTTGTGCAAATGCAGGAGAAAACGGATAAGAAAGATAAAAGGCTGGAAGAAATAACGAGAGACACCACTGATCGAATGGACAAGATGGAAAATAATATCCTTGCCTGGACATCAGAGAAAAAACGGTTGTTGGAAAAAGTGGATGTGCTTGAAAATTTTAACAGACGAAATAGTATTAAGATTGCTGGTCTTAAAGAAGGTACAGGAGGAGAAGATCCAATTTTCAAAAATAAATCCCGGAAAATGTGGGAATGAAAGAGGGAAATCAGTTAATTTAAATCGAAAGGGATCAAAGAGCTTTAAGAACAAATGCCCAACACGATCAAAATCCGCGATCAACCTTGATAAAATGCTTAAGATATCAAGATAAAGAAAGGATCCTGAAGGCGACTGCCCAAGGTGCCGGAAATAGAAGCGGGTCATTGATGATAGAAGGGAAAATAGTTATTTTCTATCCTGACATGAGCTATGACCTTTTGAAGATGAGGACGGAATTTAACCCAGAGAAAAAAGTCTTATGGGAAAAGGCTTATAAACTTACACTGTGCTACCTGACAATCCTGATAATGTTTTTGGATGATGGAAAAAGAAGATTTTTTACTGATTATCGGAAAGCAGAGGAGTTTGCACAAATACTCCCACATATTCGTTAGACACAGCAAAGAAGTTATGGAAGCGAAATGGATTAAAGATGCAGACTGAGATACTGAATGGATTTGATGGATATTTAAAGGTAGACGAAAATACAAATATATTCTTAATTATATGATAGAGGGGGAGCAAGGTAAAAAATTGAGGAATATTAGTCGGGAGTAGTGATTGTAATTTTTTACTTCTCTTACATATAAATTTTTCTCGTTACGCGGGAACTGGGGAAGCTTCTGATCGATCGCTACGGGATTCACGTGTGTAATCATGGTGATTGCTATGACCCGTAAAACGGAGGGGGGTAATGTGTTTTTTTTTTCCACTCACAACATTAGTTACGGGGTGGAGTTATTTTGTAATATTTTTCTTTACAATCTATCTTTCTTCTATCTTTCCTTCTTTGCCTGGATGATTGGGGGGGGGGGGGGGTGGTGGAGAGACACATAGCAACATGGAGAATTTAAAAGAGATTCCCCAAGGTACTATGAGAGCTGAAATATTATGTACCATTATAGATTGGTGTAAACCTGTTAAAATAAAGGCCTAATTTACTGATTTTTTAAAGTTTTAATGTTAATGGGATTAGTGGACCGGTGAAAAGAAAAGGAACTTTAACATACATTAAGAAAATGAAAGTAGATGTCGCCTTTTTGAAGGAAACACATTTTACAGAGAGAGAACATCAGAAATTAAAGAGAGATTGGGTCGGAAATGTTATTGCAGCCTCATTTAATTCAAGGGCGAGGGGAGTTGCAATCTTGTTTAATAAATCCTTACCAATTAAAATACAAAATGTATTAATTGATTCTGCCGGGAGATATGTGATTACACATTGTTAAATCTTTTCGGAATTATGGACTCTTATGAATATTTATGCACCAAATGAAAAAGATGCAATATGTACACAAGATGCCTTTTTGAATTTGGCTGAAGCACATGATAAAATATTAATAGGTGGAGACTTTAACTTCTGTCTGGACCCAGTTTGAGACAGGTCAGCTAAGGTTGTTATAAAATCAATAGTGGTAAAATTAACTTTATCGTTGATGAAATATTTAAATTAGATTGATATATGGAGAAGTATTAACCCAATAGAAAGAGATTATTCATTTTATTCAAATAGACATAAAACTTACGCAAGGATAGATTTTTTTATTATTATCAACGAACTTTCAAGATAGAGTGAAAAGTATGGAATATAAATCGAGAATATTGTCAGATGATTCCCATTTAGTAATGACTAAGATAATGATGGATAAGGAGGAATCGATTTACAGATGGAGATTTAACTCAATATTATTAAAACGTCAAGATCTTGCGATTTTATGGAAAAACAGATTCAGTTTTTTTTAGATATAAGCTCATATTCAGTTGATGATAAATTTGTACTATGGAAATCGATGAAAACATATTTGAGGGGCCAGATAATAAGTTATACTGCTAAACTTAAGAAGGAATATATGGTAGAAACAGATCAATTGGAAAAAAGAGAGTACAAAATTAGAAAAATAATCTGAAATATATATGACAGAAGAAAAAACGAAGACAACTTGTCAATAAGAAACTACAATATAATACACTCCAGACATACCGAACAGAAAAAGCATTTATGAGAACTGAAGAGAGATATTATGAATTACGTGAAAGATCACACAAGATTTTTGCTTGGCAGTTGAAAACAGAACAGGCTTTCAAAACAATAAATTCAATTGGAACAAGTGCAAATAAAATTACTTATAAACCTTTCGAAATTAATGAAACCTTTAAAAGTTTTTATTCTAAATGATATCAATCGGAATTACAAAATGATGTTGTCGAGATAGAAAGATTTTTATAACAAATAACTCTCCCACCATTGAATTCGGAAGAACAGAAGGGATTAGATATGCCTTTTACATTAAAAGAGGTCGAAGAAGCTCTAGGATCACTCCAGAGTAATAAATCTCCAGGAGAGGATAGTTTTCCGCCTGAATTTTATAAAAATATTAAAGATTTATTAATCCCCCCTTTTATGAAGTTAATAGATCAAGCGGAAAGAACACATAATCCTCCAGAATCTTTTTCGACAGCGATTTTTACAGTATTGCCAAAAAAAGATAGAGATCTTTTAAAACCAACATCATATAGGCCTATTTCTTTGTTGAACACGGACTATAAAATAATAGAAAAAAATCTAATAGATTTTCTAAATTTTTACCAAAATTAATACATATGGATCAAAAAGGATTTCTTTAAAATAGACAATCGGCAGATAATGTAACCCGGTAATTAGCATAATTCATTTGGCACAGGACAGGGAGGAAAAGAACATGGCAGTTGCTTTGGATGAAGAAAAGGCATTTGATAGATTGGAATGTGATTTTTTATTTAAGTTATTGGAAAAATAAGGGTTTGGAATATTTTTATAAATTGGATTAAGACCTTAAATACTAATCCCAAAGCTAAAGTGGTGACAAACGGCGAAATTTCAACACCATTTCAGTTAACAAGGTCAACGAGACAATGTTGTCCATTATCACTAGCTTTATTTGTATTGGCGATAGAACCATTAGCTGAAATAATTAGAACCGTCACAGATATTATGGGTTTCAGCGTTAACCGGGAGGAATATAAGAATAATCTATTTGCTGATGATGTTCTGATTTATCTAACAATCCCATTGTAGTCGCTACGTAAATTAACTTCTGGATTGAGAGAATATGGGAAAATATCAGGGTATAAAAGAAACAGGGATAAAAGTGAAATTTTACCCCTTACTAAAGGAGATTATAGTCAATGTAGATTAGTAACTTAATATACATGGCCGATAAATGGTATAAAGTATTTAGAAGTATTAAGTATTAACGTATTCAAAAGAGTTGATAACGAAATAAGCAATATATATCAATTAAATTATTTGCCATTATTGAAAAACAATCAGGAAGATCTTGATAAATCTTGATACCAATAACATTAGTAGGTAGAGTCAATGCTGTAAAAATGAATATATTCCCTAGATTACAGTATTTATTCCAAACATTACCAATAGAACTGCCGCAGAAGTTTTTTTCAAGAGTTAAATAAATGTGTGAGGAAGTTTCTTTGGGAAGGTAAGATGTTAAGAACATCGTTAGAAAAAATGACATAGAAATTTTACCTAGGAGGGTTACAATGACCAAACTTTAAGAATTATTATAAAACAAATCAACTTAGATTTATTGTCCCTTATGTTGATGAAGACAAACTGGCATGGATTAGAATACAGTTAGATAAAATAGGAGAAAATATACCAGAAGATTATATATATATAAATGGGAATCTAAATAGATACGGGATAAACATTTGATTGATTTCTGGAATAAGTCAAATGTTAATGATGAGATAAAGAAATCTTTATTAGTACCAAGAGACCTCTAATTCAGAATAAACTTAATAATTTTACAATGAATCACCAACTTTTATATAATTGGTTTCAAATGGGGATTAGTTATATAGCAGATTGTTTTAAAGGATGGAAATTGATGTCATTTTGATCAATTAAAGAATGAATATAAAATATCAAATAACACTCTCTTTTGTTATTTTCAATTAAGTGCTTATTTAAGAGAGAAGCTGGGTCAAACAATGTTAATGCGGAAACCTAATGAAATAGAAACGTTAATTTAAAAAGGAAAAAATACCAAAAATCTTGTATGTATAAATTGATTCAAAAACAGACACTTAAGCAAGGAAATCATAAGTCAAGAAAAAAATGGGAAACTGATTTGAATATTAAAGTTGATGAAACAAGTTGGTCAAGATTATGTCTTGATAGTATGGCAAATACAATAAATGTCCGACTTAGATTCGTACAATACAATTTTCTACATCAACTGTATATTACACCACAAAAAATAAATGGATTAAATCCAAATTTATCTGACCAATGTTTTCGATGTAATCAAGTAATTGGTATTTTTTACATTCTACTTGGTCTTGTTTTAAAGTTCAACATTCCTGGATAATTTTAAGACTTTTATTGGAACAAGTTATTGGAACACAACTTCAATATAACCCAATATTATTTTAATAGGTGATATTGAAGGGATAAAACCGAAATCTAATTTGTGAAAATAACAGAAAGAATTTATAAAAATTGCATTGGCAATAGCCAAAAAGGCTATTGCAGTTACCTGGAAATCGGATTCATACTTAAGTATGGATAGTGGGATTAATGAAATTTTTAGCTGCATTCCACTTGAAAAAATTACCTATAATTTAAGAAATAAATATGTAACATTTCTGAGAATTTGGCACCCTTATTTTTTTAAAAAAATGATAGAATTATATATATATATATTGTTACGTACCCGTGACACGTGACAGTGGTACCCTTGTCACGTGACTGGGGTTGAAGTTATACTGGACATGAGGTAATGGTGGAGTGATGTCATTTTCCCGCCAGTAGAGGTCATGTGACAGGTTTTTTCTACAGGGTATAAAAGGGAGACCCACCCTGTCAGGTGGGGCAGTTCGTGGCTGGATTTGCCAAGATGACTTCATATCACTGTGTGATTTAATGTGATGACGCAGTTTAGTTAAAAATGAAGTTTTATATAATGCCTAAAGTTTAAAAGGTCAGAGCCAACGGTTTCTTTGCTAAGGGACAGTGAAGAGAAGTTTGGAAAATGGAGATCGAGAAAAAATCGATTTTCGATGGATTGACTTCGACCTTGTGTGATCCTCATTCGGAAGGATTTCGTTTACTATTCTCATGATAGTCTCCGCTGGAAAAAGCGGGAGATTGAGAATATTGTGGAAGGAAGGTCAGTCACTTTAAGTTGTTATATTTAATAAAATTCGACGTGGGAGTTCGACGCTGGGAATCGAAGGACATCGACGTGGAAGAGAATTTACATCGCTTTAAAAAGTCTCTCCTTTTAAAAGTACCGTGAGCTTTTGAACTGTCGGCATATTGTTCTAAAATACTGTTTTCTTTCGGCATATCGCTTTAAAGAACTGAGTTCTTTTCAATACTGCTTTAAAACTGTTTGGGACTGCAACGCTATTAAGGACTGTTTGAGCAGCTGAGCTCGGATCATTGTTTGGGTTTGTTTACTTTTGAAGGGGGTTTGTTATCAGTGTTTAATAAACGTGTTATTTGTTATAAAACCCTTCGTCTAACTCATCTATAATTATTGTTGCCTGAATACGTAACAATATATATATATATACACACACACATATATATGCTCCGAAGATAAAATTATTGGTTATCTGGGGAAATAAGTCTGTACATATATTAAAGCTATTTTGCATTCCATGGAGCATGTGGGAATCTTCCGATATCCAGACAGTCTTTCTTTGTATTTATCTTCTTTTTTTTTCTTCCTTTTTTCAGATACGGATGTTAAGGGAGGAGGGGTTAAGGGGAGGGGGAGGGCTGATATCATATTATTTTACTATTCTATTCATTCTACGTAACTATCTTAAAATTTGAATTTTTAAAAAAAATATATATAAAAGGAATGGTTTAGGACTCCGGATCTCCAAATAAGCAGGGGCGATAATTCTCCAGCAGCCAGAGAACAACCAACGCTGATAAGCAGGGCCCCACGGGAAAGTGATGATCGGGAACACCAGGAACGCTTGACCAGCCTAGACCCCTTTTCAGGGTGTTATTTAAAAAAGAAATTCTTTATTGACTGTTTATGGAGTGTCAGCGTTTCTAGTAGGGTGCACACAGGTAGATGGCGGATGAACCTACGTGCTTTTTAGATGAAATAATCAATATTACTTGCCGGTAATACAGATTCTCTGTAAGTCACTGATCATTATTACAAGGGCATATTCTTGTAACAGTGACGTCCATCATTAACGTTGCCCACCAACAGGACACGCCCTCTGCACAGTGTTACCATCGGGAAGGAGAGACAGAAGCCTGAAAGACTCACGCTCAGCGATTCAGGAACAGCTACTTCCCCTCTGCCACCTGTAACTCTGTTTTGTTTTCCTCTATATTTATTAATCCTGTATTTCATTGTAGTGCTACCATAAGATGAGCAATTTTCACGAGATATGCCTGTGGTATTAATTATGGTTCTGATTCTGTTTCAGAAGCAGAGGGAATGTGTTTGGTTGAATCTAAATTAGTTGAAAGGCTTTCAGAACCTCGTGAGACGAAGGGCTGCACTGTGCTGTAATTTTCTGTGTACTATGTCCTATCCAGTGCACTTACTATTTAGGTCAAGTCGATTAATCATTTAAAGTTACGACGCCTTCTTTTTCCAGACTACGCTCAATGCGCCTGATAGTATTGCAGGAGAATTTAAGAACAATAGGCAATAAATGTCAGAACCGACTGCTGGATGAAACCGATAGTTTTGCTTGGAAGGGACTCGTCAAGTATTACGTAATAAGTATTTGTCCTCGGTGTTCAGACTACACTGGTCATGGGGTATGAAGTGAAGTATCTGGACAAACAGAAACATTAACGATAGTCAGTAGGGGCCAGTGCGTAGTAGGTCATGCCTAACCAATTTTACGGAGCTTTACGAGGAAGATACCAGGAATGGTGTTGCAAGCAAGGTAGTGAATTCCGTCTACACAGACGTTAGCCAGTAATTTTTAGGGTTTCGTGTTGGATAACGCTCGAGAAGGTTCAGTCGCTTTAATTTCACGATGTAGTAGTAAATTGGATTAGCCATTGGCCATGTTGGGGAAGCTAGAGTGTGGTAATAGATGGTTGTCTCTCTGACTCGGAACCTGTGACGAATGGAGTGCTCCAGGGATCGTTGCTGTGTCCGTTGTTGTTTGTCATCAATACCAATGATCTGGATAATAGTATCGTGAATTTGACCATCAAATCGGATTTAAAGCAGCCAAATGTTGAAATGTTGCACTTTGGGAGAACCAGCCAGGGTTGGTCTGACACAATGAGAAATAGGGCACCGAGGAGTACGATAGGGCAAACGAATCTGGGAATGCACGTCGGAAATTCAATGGACGTTGCGGCACAGTTAGACAGGGTCGTAAAAATAGTTTTCCGCACTTTAGCCTTCATGGACCAAAGTACTGAGTACAGGAGTTGGGATGTTGTGCTAATGGTGCTTAAGACGTTATTGAGCCCTAATTTGGAAAATTGTTGCAGTTTGGCTCAACTGAAAAAAAACATCATTACACGGCTATTGCCGGAATAGGAGGTTTTGGATTAAAAGGAAATATTACATATGTTAGCACTTTATTCCCTAGCGGACTGAGGGGAGATTTGATAGAGGCATACAATATTATGATGCATATAGACAGTGTAAATGCAAGAGGTCTTTCTCCACTGATGTTGGGCGAGAATACAACTAGAGATCATGGGTGAAGGGTGAAATGTGAAATGTTTAAGGGAAACATGTGGGAAATTTCTTCTTCCAGTGGGTCGTCAGTGTGTAGACAGTGCTGCCAAAGCAAATGGTAATTGAGATTCCGATGTCAACATTTGAGAGATGATTGGCTAAGTAGATGGATAAGAGGGAGATGGATGGCCTTCTTTCGGGTGCAGGTCGATGGGAGCTTAAGTATTTCTTCACGGGCCTGATGGACTGAAGACCCTGTTTCTGTGCAGTAGTTTCCTGTGGCTGTCTGACTTTATGTCCGGGTTAGGACTTCAGTGTCTCACAGCACCGACCAATCTGGAAAGTGGTTGATACTGTTCTAGCCCTCTGTCTTTGAACACACTGAAGCATGAAGACTAAGTAAAATGGATGGCTATAGCCTGAGAAGATGGAAGCTTAGGAAATTGTTTAGTCAGTACTCTCCAATTGTCTGCGATGTTTTTGAACAAAGACAAGTGTGATCAGGGATATTTGCTATGCCTTCGCTGCGTTTTTAGTTTGTGTATATTTGAATGTTTAGTTTATTATTGATTTCAGAGGGAGCCCCACAACGGCCATGTGGATTCAGGGTTAAATGGATCGAAATATGAACGTATCTACACCCTATAGGGTAAAACTACGATTCAAAGGTAAATTGGCATTAGGATAAATTAATGTGTACTTGAATTGGGAATTTGGAATTGACTGGTTCCTTTACTAAGCACCAGAAGCTGCTGCTGAACACTTTGAAATGTTAGTTTTAAGTTGCAGGGATCCATAGGAAAAGATTGTTTTGAAGTCACTGTAGCAGCTGCTCTGTAATATGCAAATTGAAGGTCGGTTTAGATAACGAGGCGGTGCTGTCAATCCCTCGGCGATTTGCTTCCGCCATCAGCTCTAATTCCATAAGTTAGCAACTGCCCTGTAATATATAAATTGTAGGTCAGCTTCGGTATCAATTATTTCCCTCAACCCTATTTCTTCGAGCACCGTAACTGTAGACTCGAAATAGAGTTGCAAAGTGTACCGAAATTTCGACCCTCTTTGGGGAACACAGCTGCCCGCTGACATCCAGCCAGAATTAACTTTATCGACTACATCATCTGCCTTCTGTTACTAAGCCAATTCCGATTTAACGTAGCCAGGCTTCTCTCGATCCCATGCCTCCTGACTTTCTGAATGAGTCCACTGTGCGGAACTGATCAAACGCCTGACCAAAATTCGCCTCCCACATCGACTGTTCTGGTTCCTCTGTTTGTTTTATTTTCTCTTTTTAAAATAATACAATCTGACTCATAAAGGACAACATGCCATGTTGTCTCTCCGTAGCCAGGCTACGTTTGTTCATATGCTCATACATTCCTTTTTCAATAATCCTCTCCAGTAATTTACCCACTACTGATGGAAGACTCCCTGGTCAGTAATTCCAAGAAGTAACTTTATTATATTTCGTCAACAAATGAAAAACCTTTTCCAACCTCCAGTCATCTAGTTCTGCTTCTGCATCCGTGGCCAGTGAAGCAAAAGCTCAGCAATATCTTCGCATACCTTCCAAAATTACTTGGACTATATCCTTTCCGCTATCGGGGAATCATCTATCATAATGTTTTCCAAGTTTCCAGCACATCCTCTTTCTCAACGTCGGCATGATCGAGCGTATCTGCCTTTTTACGCTGTGTTCACACACATCAATGTATTCAGTAAGGAGCTTCGCTGCCTCCTCGTAGTCCAGACATAAGTTTTCCTCTGATCTGCCCACACACTCTCCAGTCTCCTCCTGTTCTTCACAGTGCAACCTGTCAAGGCTTTCTGAAGACACCTTCTGTTTTTTTCTGTCCATTTTAAAATTCTTCCTTGTCTGCACTGTGACCCGACAGAGCCCTATCTGATCCTTTCTTCATAAATCTTAAGTATCTCTCTTTCTTCCTCTTGAATAGTCCCAATTTTGTTATCTCCCACGGTTACTTTACGCTATCATCCTTTCCCTGCCTCAAAAAGACAAGCCTATACTGAACCCCATGTCAGTGTTCCCTCAACAATCTCCACATATCTGTTGCGCATTTCCCAGAGTACACCATTTCCGATATTACCTTCCCAAGTTCCTGCCGGGTAGCACCATAATTCGGAAACCCCCAAATAAATACATTCCATGCTCCCTGGTCCTATCCCTGTACAAGGTAAATGTCGGTGAGTTCTGCCCTATCGTTCTGAAATGCTGACCCGCGGACTGATCTGTCACCTGATCCGTTGCCTTACTGATATTAGATCAGGTATGGACTGCCGGCTAGTCTGCCTGTCTTCATATAGTGACGTGAATCCTTCCTGGACATAACTGAGAAATTATGCCATGCCTAAACCTTTTACCATGGGGGGGGGGGGCGGTGCCAAAGAATATTCAGGAAGTTTCAGTTGTCCGTGCCAATAACATGGCACATGTTCCGGTTCCGATTCCCGATCGGATCCTCACCGTTGTGTTTTTATTGTTTATTTTATCCACGGTGTCCTCCCTTTCTGAATCAGCGATACTATCCCTGAATTGCCATCGCACTCCCTTTATACTCTCTTACTCGACCCTGCCCATTTTCAACATCTGAAACACGGGAAGTCCTGCAGCCATTCCTCCCCGTGTGACAGTCGAGTATCTCTGATAGTTTGGAACACACTTCAAATAATGTAACAATTGCGCCAGCAGCATTGAACCTTTGTATCGCTACCTACCTGA